>NC_090650.1:221619411-221914411 GCF_040937935.1 Hyperolius riggenbachi
TTTTAATAATATCAAATGGGCATAGTTATTTTTTGTTACACCCTGATGTTTGTACAGCAAAGTCCCTGTTACCCAGAATTCAACTAACCAAAAGTCTCAAGCAATGGCACCTGAGGCTGCGTGAGACTTGACTTAAAGTAGCACAGACAAGTTTCCATTAGATGACCCATAGTAGTAGGTCTGCGCTGGGCCGGCGGTGCGCGTCTTTGATCGCGCGCCTGTTGCCAGGCACTCTCTGTGCACAAGCGTGACGTCACTCATGATTTCACGCACATGCGCAGAAAGTGCCTGGCAACAGGCACGCAATCAAGGACGTGCACCGCCGGCCCAGCGCAGCCATACTACTACAGGTCATAGCGACCCGGAAGTAGTACAGGGTGAGGGGTTCACCAGTGAACGGTTCGCAAACCGTTCGCCGACAACTCTAGTTTCCAGCCCTGGTTGTTGGAAAATCATTTAAAAAAAACTTGGATTCCAAGGCTCCCGCAAGGCTTCCCCACCTCTCCTAACCTCTCAGAAGCTTTGGAGAACCGTTTTTTTTTGTGCAAAAATCTCCTGGGATGGGATTACCATGCCAGATCCCCCCCCCATCCTCAGCTACAGCTCTAAGTTGAGGCCCAGGCTTCAGTCTCATAACTACTAGGCCACAGTTTGTTTTTGTTTTTTGCCAGCATCTTCCTTGTTCCCTGCAGACTGTTTGCAGGCACCAGGATTGTGCACAGAGGCCACCAGGCAGGACAGAGCCCACCTGAAGGACACAGGCCAATAGCAGATAGAGGGCGTCCATGCAAAAAGGGCATCGGGAAAAAAGGGCGCGTGGTTTAAACGATAAGCGGTAATAGTGTTTATAAAAATATTGTGTTGTATTTCGTTTACAATAATGTTTTACAAATTAAAAAACATTTAATAATGTGTATGAAATTTCAAATTGTGAAAATGATAATATCCCCTGTTTTTGAAGCTTATAATTACGTTTGTTAGAAAAGGATAAAATATGCATAATCGTTATAATTGTATAATATTGTGTATAACCTTCATTTATCATTTCTTCGTGTAATAAAATATGAAAATGTTGTTTATAACGATGAAAAAGAAAATATAAGTACGTTCGTAATAACTGTTGTAAAACATTAGTAAATATTACTAACATTTTACTACAACTAAACCTAACCCTATACTCACACCGAGCCCTCCCTCTACCTATCCCTAACCCTTAGACCCCCCTGGTGGTGCCTAACCCTAAATCCCCCCAGGTGGTGCCTAACCCTAATACCCCCCGGGTCTGGTGGTGCCTAACCTTAAATCCCCCCTGGTGATGCATATCCCTAAGTCCCCCCTGGTGGTGCCTAACCCTAAGACCCCCCTGGTGGTGCCTAACCCTAAATTTCCCCTGGTGGTGCCTAACCCTAAGACCCTTCCTGGTGGTGCCTAACACTAAATCTCCCCTGGTGGTGCCTAACACTAAGACCCCCCTAGTGGTGCCTAACCCTAAATCCCCCCGGTGATGCCTAACCCTAAAACCCCCCTTAGTGATCGCTTTATTGTGTGGATAATAATGTTTTACAAACAGAAAGGGATAACATTTTAAATAACGTTTTAGTTAAATACGATAGATATGTTCAGTATTTTTGTAAAGGTTATTCGTCACGGGCGCATTTTGTAAACTTAAATCATCACAAGCGCAGTTTGAAAACGTTAATAATATCCCGTCGCCATTTGAAAACGTTAATAATCTCCAGGCGCCCTTTTTTCCTGTTCGGCGCCCATCAAACGATATTTATTACGGGAGTGAATGGCGGCGCCCTTTTTGTCCACTTGCCTCATGTGCCCAAATTTCCTGCTTGCGATAGAGAACAGAGGCCACAGGCACCAGAACAGAGAGGTGAGACCACCAGCAGGAAACAGCCCACAAGCAGACACAGGCTACCAGCAGGGCAGACTGGTGAGGCCACCAGCAGCACATACTGTAGGTTACCAGCAGGACAAAGGCCACCAGCAGTTGCAGACCACCAGCAGGACACAGCCCACTAGCAGACACAGGCCACCAGCAGACAAAGGCCACCAGCAGACACAGGCCACAAGCAGGGCAGACTGATGAGGCCACCAGCAGCACTTAGGTCACCAGCAGGACAGAAGCCACCAGCAGACACAGCCACACAGGCCACTAGCAGACACAGACCACCAGCAGGACACAGCCCATGAGCAGACACAGGCCACCAGCAGAAACAGGTCATCAGCAGGACAGACTGGTGGGGCCACCAGTAGCACATAGGTCACCAGCAGGACAGAGGCCACCAGCAGACACAGTCACACAGGCCACCAGCAGGACCCAGCCCACTAGCAGACACAGGCCGCGTGCACACACAGGCCACCAGCATACACAGGCCACCAGCAGGGCAGACCGATGAGGCCACCAGCAGCACATAGGTCACCAGTAGGAAAGACCGGTAAGGCCGCCAGCAGGACAGAGGCCGCCAGCAGGACAGAGGCCGCCAGGTGAGGCTGCCAGCAGGACAGAGGCCAGCAGGCGAGGCCACCAGCAGACATAGGCCACCAGCCACTGCATTTTAACATAAATACAAAGTTTATGTTATGTATATAGAGTGGGGTATAGTACAGTATCAGCTAGGTCTATTTTTATCATTGAATCTCAACTAACCAGAAAGCACACTTATGCGGCATCAGCCAATACCCTTGGGTCCCGGCCAATGGGGACTTTGCTGTTTTCTCCTTTAATTGTAAAAGGAAATTCACTTTAAAAAAAAACAGATGTGGAGGTCTTTTTTAAAACCAGACCCTTTATTAATAGAGCCCAAAGACTCAGTGGGCCCTATCACTATTCTTAAGTAGAGAACATACACCTAAAATGCTAAGTTCTGTATGCTTTTCATAAATACATCTCTTCAGTCTTTCATATTCTGCATTGCTAGCTTTTTTAGTCATCAGATTGCTTTTATAATTTTTATTATAAGATGACAAAAATCGAAACTGTGTAATTTTGACTTCAAGTTAAAAATGTCCTTTCTATTTTTTGCAGAATTACTTAAAAAATACTGCTAATTGCTGGGAGTATAACAATAAGTGATGTATAAATCAGCGGCAGTTTGATTAGTTGTCTAAGTTGATCATTATGTCAGTGCTGTCATGAGCAAGAAAGAATTCTGTTTCAGTCTATGGTTATCTACAGTTTTCATTTGCTGATTTGCTTCATTCATCAGACAGTTATTATATCACTTGAATGAATGCCATTCTCCAAAGAGACTTTTGTTCCAGTTACTAACAATACTGTTCTCTGCTGCAATGGTTAGTTTTACAACTGAGAATAAATCACAGGCGAGATGTATGACCCTGTTATAAACATATCCTGACTATTAAACCAACATCAGAGTCCACAAATGATCTGCACTATGTGGCCTGAATATATTTTAAAACTGGAAAACATATGTGATGTTATACTTTTCTATGTTTAACATTTAACTCGCTAGAGAAAAAACTCCAAATTTTGACAGTAAATTTTTTACCACTTCTACGTTCTGGTGAGATTCACTGGAGGCCCATACGTTGCCTTATATGCCCTTGCAGTTTGCCCATTGCCTTTTTCCTAACTTATGAACAGTTGTGATAGATTATGGATTCAAAGCAACACACTAAAATGGGGTGTGGAGTCAAAATACAAAATAAACCCGATGATGATGACATCCACTCTCAAGTAAAGAATGGTGGCTCTTAACACTGTAACCCTGAGTGAGGGCCCTTTCACACTAGGTGCTGTGCCATCTGTTCTGACGGACCACACATAGGATGTGACAAGCAAGATAACGAGTCTATTGACTTTCATGTTGCTGTTCACATTAGTTAAAGCTTTCCAGATCCTGGAACACTTAATCGCACTGCGCAAGTGATTACCCATCGGGTGAATTAGAACTACTGGTACCCGTCAGAGCACAACTTCCAGCTGTCATGCCGTGCGACGTAACACGTGAATGAAATCGGGTTAGTGCACGCATTAGGTAGTGGCAAAGAAGCCTAAGCATTGTAATGGCCTTCAGCTAAGCCCCATTTTGTTTTTGCGATTAGTGACAAACATACTGTGCACAGCTTTTATACTGTATATAAAGTGCCTACTACAATAGTTAGGAAAATAGCAATAATATATAATAAGAGGCTTATTTATAATTAATCTAATTTGTAAATTCCCACAATATTTACTTTATGTGATTCTAAGCATTTTGAATAATCAGCTTAGAGACAAAGCTCTAGTGCTTCTTTGCAATAAAGTACCAGTAAACCTCTTCACCAGCTACAAGTTGGCAGAATGAAAGTTTGTAGCTGTTTTTTACTGACACTCTTCAATGAACAATATCACAAGCAATTGATATATTGTTCATGTTCACTGAACAAAAACACTGTTTCTATTTCTCCTTTTTCTGCTACAGATGTCCCTAGGACACCATGGCAAATCTCCCTGCACTGCAACTTAGGAGATGTTTTCAGTAATGGCTGACCTCAGTTCCTATGACAACTCTTCCTGTTCTGATGTGGGTAGTACTTTTCTGGGACTCCCACCCACACATTATTGGTTATGCAGATAATCTGAAACCCAGAAGGGAGGAGTAGTGTTGGGCGAACAGTGTTCGCCACTGTTCGGGTTCTGCAGAACATCACCCTGTTCGGGTGATGTTCGAGTTCGGCCGAACACCTGACGGTGCTCGGCCAAACCGTTCAGCCACATGGCCGAACTAAGAGCGCATGGCCGAACGTTCCCCGAACGTTCGGCTAGCACTGTGATTGGCCGAACGGGTCACGTGGTTCGGGCCCGAACGCGCTCTGATTGGCCGAACGGTCACGTGGTTCGGGTAAATAAATACCCGAACCACGTCATATCTCCGCCATTTGTCTGTGGGTTTAGCTTTGGGTAGGCAGGCAGGGTAGTTCGCTCTCCAGCCACGCTAGCCAGGGTCCCCCCCAGTCATTGTGTGTCGCTGCTGGGAACAGTAGTACACCGCTCACTCAGCCACACTATATATAGCATTGTTTACTGCCACTGTGTACCTCGCTCAGCCACGCTATATATATAGCATTGTGTTTTCTGACACTCTGTGTACACGGCTTAGCCTGACTAATATAGCATTGTGTGTACTGCCACTGTGCACCTCGCTCAGCCACGCTATATATAGCATTGTGTGTACTGCCACTGTGCACCTCGCTCAGCCACGCTATATATAGCATTGTGTGTACTGCCACTGTGCACCTCGCTCAGCCACGCTATATATATAGCATTGTGTTTTCTGACACTCTGTGTACACGGCTTAGCCTGACTAATATAGCATTGTGTGTACTGCCACTGTGCACCTCGCTCAGCCACGCTATATATAGCATTGTGTGTACTGCCACTGTGCACCTCGCTCAGCCACGCTATATATAGCATTGTGTGTACTGCCACTGTGCACCTCGCTCAGCCACGCTATATATAGCATTGTGTGTACTGCCACTGTGCACCTCGCTCAGCCACGCTATATATATAGCATTGTGTTTTCTGACACTCTGTGTACACGGCTTAGCCTGACTAATATAGCATTGTGTGTACTGCCACTGTGCACCTCGCTCAGCCACGCTATATATAGCATTGTGTGTACTGCCACTGTGCACCTCGCTCAGCCACGCTATATATAGCATTGTGTGTACTGCCACTGTGCACCTCGCTCAGCCACGCTATATATAGCATTGTGTTTTCTGACACTCTGTGTACACGGCTTAGCCTGGCTATATAGCATTGTGTGTACTGCCACTGTGCACCTCGCTCAGCCACGCTATATATAGCATTGTGTTTTCTGACACTCTGTGTACACGGCTTAGCCTGACTATATAGCATTGTGTGTACTGCCACTGTGTACCTCGCTCAGCCACGCTATATATAGCATTGTGTTTACTGCCACTCTGTGTACACGGCTCAGCCAGACTATATAGCATTGTGTGTACTGCCACTCTGTGTACACCGCTCAGCCAGACTATATAGCATTGTGTGTACTGCCACTCTGTGTACACGGCTCAGCCAGACTATATAGCATTGTGTGTACTGCCACTCTGTGTACACCGCTCAGCCAGACTATATAGCATTGCGTACTCTGCCAGTCAGTGTGTATATTGCTGGGATCAGTAATACTCCACTCACCGCCAACCACTATATGAGCTCACCATGAGTTCCTCAGAGACCTCCGCTGTGAGCAGCACTCCCAACAACAGCAACAGCCAACGCCCCACGCAAGCTATGACATCCACTACAGCAGCCAGTGGTCAGCAGCAGCCCTCTCCGGAGGAGAATGTTGTGTCCATCGGTCCGTCGCCAGAACGATTAATGAGGGCTGCCATTGAGGAGATGATGGGGCCTGATGTGGAGGAGGAGGTCGGGCTCAGGCCAGCATCCCAAGTTAATGTTGAGGACGATGAGGGGTCTGTGTCTGGGGATGTTGGGGTGGCAGAGGTGGTGGGTGGGTCAGACTCAGGAGAAGAGTTGTATGATGAGGATGATGATCGGGACCATCTGTATGTGCCTCAGAGTCCGACCCCGGAAAACATGTTGTATCGTGTGTTTAGGTACTAAAATCTGCGTTCCCACTTCCCAGTACTGCCTGCAGTGCCCGGGTCCACGGATCCATATAATTTTTTGGGCAGCACTATCAAACTGTGGTACTATGAGTGAGTTGCCATGGTCCTTCTGTGCTGCCTGTCACACTCACCGTCTGTCTGCAGATGGATTGTTCAACACAGCTACGCCATCTGACATGTAGTCCTGGACCTTGACCATCTTCTCTAGGCGATTGGTGTTGGAGGACGTGGAACTGCCCGATTGCTGTTCTGTGGGCTGCTGCATGGGTGTCAGAAAATGTTCCCACTCCAAGGACACTGCCAATACCATTCCCTTTTGGGCACTAGCAGCAGCTTGTGTTCTTTGCTGCCCTCCTGGTCCTCCTGGGTTTGCTGAAGTCAGTCTGTCGGCGTACAACTGGCTAGAGAAGGAGGAGGATGTCAATCTCCTCTCTAAAGTCTCCATCCTCAAGGGCCTGCTGGAATTGTTCCATTTTTGACCTGTCTGACACTTTCTTCAATCAGTTTTTTAACATTGTGTTTGTATAAACTGGGTATAAACCCAGTAATTGGTGTTGTCCAGATTCCAGAATAATGAATAATAATGAATAGTGAATAATGCGCGGGCCGCGTTCAATGCAGTCTAGCATGAATTGAGCCATGTGTGCCAGAGAGTCCTGCCAGACTCCTCTATCTTCATGTTCTTGTAAGCGTTGTGATTGTTGTGATGCACCATATTCGTCACCAGCATCACTTTCTTCCTCTTCTGCTGTCCTTTCCCGCTAAATTGTGGAAGTCCAACGTGCACCGCTCTGTCCCTCGGCAGTGGGGGCATCCAATTCCTGCTCCAACTCCAGCTGTTCCTCGTCCTGTTCTTTGTCATAGCTGGGACCAGCGTTTCCTGAGGCAGGTTGCCTGATGTTGGTATCATCACGCTGATCGTTTTCATCTTCAGAATCCCCCACTTGCATCATGCCAGCGGTTTCCATCTTCAACATTGATTTCTTCAGTAAACACAGCAGTGGTATTGTAATGCTGACTGTAGAGTTGTCACTGCTCAGTCACGCAACGTGGATTGCTCAAAATTTTGGAGGACTTGGCAGAGATCCAACATGGTGGCCCAATCAGATCCACAGAAGCTTGGTAGCTACTAGCTGCTGGAATGCGCCTCGGCACTGCGCAAAAGCGTGCTAGCATGTGCAGCGTAGAATTCCAGCGCGTAGGCAGGGACATCACCCAGCGAGCGATGGTGCGCTAGATTGAAGCGCTCCTGCATCTCTTGGTGAGTCCTTCAGAAGCGGTACTGGACTTTTAACAATGTTTTTTTTTTTCCTTCAACAGAAGATCTGCCACGTTGGAGTGAGGAGGACGCCGCCGACCCCGACACCAAGCTGAACCCCGGCGAACTCCAAGCAGAGGATCTTCAGGAACCCTCAAGGCTTTGAGCAAGCTGAGGAGGATCAGCAGTCCCGACGAGACCTCTCCTCATATGCGACTGAGTGCAGTGGAGCTCCCCAGAACAACCTCTCAGTTGTCACTTTGTCACTGGTCACTTTGTCACTTTGTCACTTTGTCATTTTGTCACTTTGTCAGTTGTCACTTTGTCACTGGTCACTTTGTCACTTGTCACTTTGTCATTTTGTCACTTCTCACTTGTCACTTCTCACTTTGTCACTTGTCACTTTGTCATTTTGTCACTTGTCACTTTGTCACTTGTCACTTCTCACTTTGTCACTTGTCACTTTGTCATTTTGTCACTTGTCACTTGTCACTTTGTCATTTTGTCACTTTGTCATTTTGTCACTTTGTCACTTTGTCACTGGTCACTTTGTCACTTGGTCACTTGTCCAGATGATCTCGGTACACCTCCTGAGATTCAAATTCCTGCACACATTGCTCTGGGATTTGGGTGTGATGAATGATGCATCTAACTGGCCACCGGAGGCAATTAAGGCCTTCAAAACATTGAAAGCAGCTTTCTGTTCCGCCCCCATTTTGCGTCATGTTGAGTTGTTGACGTCATGTTCATCCTCGGCCTCGCCTTGCATTTCAGTGCGAGGTGCATTTTCCACAGAAAAAGGTTGTGAATCCGGGCACAACATTTGTGGCTGTTCCATTGACCTTTCACAGGTAGAAGATTGTGGGGGTGGGAATAGCTCCTCCGAATAGCCCATTGTGTCCTGAAAACTACTCATTGCATTGCTTTGCGCACACATTTTTTTGTCCTCATGCAAGGCCTGAGTTGCACCTGAAAGCGTGGCCTTCTCCTCCTGCGCCTCCTCCTGTTCCATCACGTCTGCTGCTGCTGGGTTAGCGTTGACGCCCGGTCCCTGTTTATTGAACCTCTTATCTTTATTACATTTATGACTGCATGGCGGTAAAAAGCATGCTATCCGC
Organism: Hyperolius riggenbachi; assembly: GCF_040937935.1. NCBI lineage: Eukaryota > Metazoa > Chordata > Amphibia > Anura > Hyperoliidae > Hyperolius > Hyperolius riggenbachi. Next base: position 221,628,394 of record NC_090650.1, read on the forward strand.
ACGCTTCTTGTCCTCATGCAAGGCCTGGGTTGTTGTGTCTCAAAAAGCATGGCCTTCTCCTCCTGCGCCTGCTCCTGTTCCATCACGTGTGCTGCTGCTGCTGGGTTACCGTTAGCGGTCCCTTTTCCTGGAACCTCTTCTCTGTATTACATTTATGACTGCATGGCGACAAAAAGCATGTTACCTGTCCAAAGAAACATGACATTTTCCACATTTAAAAGACAGTTTTTCCTTTGAAACTTTACAATCAATTTTCTCAAAAACTATAAGCTCTTTTTCAAATATTTTTTTTCCTCTTGTACCCACTCCCAAGGTGCACATACCCTTCTAATTTGGGGTATGTAGCATGTAAGGAAGCTTTACAAAGCACGAAAGTTCGGGTCCCCATTGACTTCCATTATGTTCGAAGTTCGGGTCGAACACCCGAACATCGCGGCCATGTTTGGCCTGTTCGGCCCGAACCCGAACATCTAGATGTTCGCCCAACACTAGGGAGGAGAGTACTGGAGTCAGTTACACATTATGCAGAGCAACACTTTTATTTCATACTAGGCTACCTAAGCCCATTCAAAAACAGGCTCTAGGTAGTGATTTAACCACGCCCGCCCGCCGCCCACGTGCCCGCTGCACGCCCGGCGCACGCACACACGCCCGCCCTGCTCCCTGGCCCAACCTCCCGTCCCAACGGCTGTCTGTACTGCGTACATGCGCAGTACAAAAAAACTTTGGATGGACAGACAGACAGGGAAAGTGGATGATGCAGGGACAGTTAGGTTTTATTGTATAGGATTTGCTAGCAGAACAAACAAATAAACAAAAGCAGTGGCCTGGCTGAGCTTCTGCCTTAAGGGGCCCATACACTGGTCGATTTCAGCCATCGATCGATCCATTGATTCTATAGAATCGATCGAACAGAAATCGATTTTTTCAAATACGCAAATCGATCGATTTGCGACCGATTTCAATCAATTTTGATCGATTTGATCTATCTGACACGATGGAAAATCTAGGTCGATCTGCTGCTGGCAGCAGATCGAGGGCCCATAGAGTTGCATTGGATCTAATGGTGCATGAATGCATTTAGATTGACTTTCAATAGATTTCCAATAGATTTAATTCTGAAATCTATTGTAAATCTGTTCCTAGTGTGTAGCACACATCAGATATTCCTGTCAAATTCGACTTGACAGGCATCTGAGAAAAATCTATCTGATTGTCGAATCTGCTGCAAATCTATAAGTGTATGGCCACCTTTACTCACTGCACTCACTGCAATTCCCTGACTAACTAGAGTAGATAAGCGAGCTTACTCACTATGAACCTGTTAGGACTAGGGTTGCAGCGGTATACCGCGGTAATCATACCATGCTCCTGACTCCAGGAGCATGCTAGGATTACCATGCACAATGATATACCGCTGCAACCCTAGTTAGGACCTAATGCAGCACCTATTGTCCACTTGCACAGGTGTACAACCCAGAAATATAATTAGTGACCAGGGAAACCCACCAACTCTTTCCCTGGCCATGTTTTAAGCACCCAAACTGGGTTTTCATCTACACTCAAACATCTCTTGTTTTTCCAGGAGTCTTAATACATAAATTATAAAAGCCTGAGTACTACATATATGCCATCCACTACCTTTTCCTGAATGTAATAGGACCCATTATATAACTTTTCATCACAAAGGATGTTCATGTCCTGGAGTAACTAAGGTTCAAGTACTAGGTTTTTCATCTTACGTATAACTACTAGGTATCGATAAGGCATTGTATAGGTAAATAGAAACAGAAAACAAAAAAGGAGAATTAGCTTATGAGAAAAGATTAGTGCATCAGGGCCAAGCTGAGATAACTCATAAGGAAGGTTTCAGACAGCAGAGCCAATGTCTTTTCTGCAGATGCCCACTGGTTCCGCTTCCGGAACGACAAGATATCTACATATTTTGGTTTCCGACACATTGTTAGATATAAGTAATGATGTAATACAGAGTTTTTAGGTTTTAGTATTTCAAATAAACTATAGCAAAACATCAAAATGTGAGGTATAGATTTCACGGTAAGTAAGAAAAGTGAAGGTTTATATATGTCAACTTACCAGATCATTTACTCTTTAGAAGTGTCTTTATTAAGAACTTCCTCTGGTTCCATTAGATCATAACATGATTTTTTTTATTTCACAGCCTCAAGAATTGCTGAAGACCAGTGACATTACCCAAGTGCCAGAGGTTAGTAAAGTATTTTACTTTTATGAACTCAACGTTTAAATGATCTGCAGTGTCTCAAAGCGTTTGGGTGCTTCTTTTGGTGAGCTTTGAAAATGCTTAGAATTGTTTTTTTTTTAACTTATGGATTGTTCATATTTTTGTGTTATGTATCCCAAACCGTTTTGGTCAAAGTAAAGTCGAACAGGCACATTATAGCACAAATATAAATAAGTCAAATAATGTAATTTTAAGGTTACCTTACATAAAAGTTGCTATTGTCTCTTACTTGACATTGGTCTATTATTTGGGCTAGGTATAACATATGTAAAATATAAACACAGTCCATTTTTTAATTTTGACATTTTTGTGAATGCTGATGGACATATAAAAACATAACTCTGTATAATCTAAGTAAGATAATGATTTAAAATTGAGCAGTTGGAAAATGTGCAGACTGTATGCCATACGGTATAATACGTAAATGTTAAAAGCATTCGCGAACAAAATGCTGTAAAGGAAAGATGCATTCAAAATAATGAAATTAATTATTTTTTATTTTTTTTAATTAAGAACCAACAATGTGCATAAACAGTAGAAAAACAAGTAAATCAAGCCAATATTTGGTGTGATCAGACATTTGTTTGTGGGGAAATTAGAAATTGGTGGGAAATTAGTTTTTCTAAGTAGACTTGCACACAGTTTTTAAGGAACTCAGTAGGTTGGCTGTTCCAAACATTTAGGGGAACCCACCTCGGCTCCCCTGTGGATTTGGGCTGTCTCAGTTCCTACTTTGTCTTATTGTGATACAAACAAGATTTGAGGAAAAGATCAGGGCTTTGTGGATGTCATACCATCTCTTCATTTTGCTGAAGATAGTTCTTTACAAATCTGGCCGTCTGTTTAGGGTCATTGTCTTGTTGAGTAATGAATTTGGGACCCTCCTGATGACTCCCTGATGATAGTGTATGATGAACAAATATTTACCTAGTGTACATCATGATTTCAGGGAGACTATTAATTCTTTCTGAGCAAATCTCATCACATGCAGAAATGCACATCCAAACATGAAAAAAAAAAAACTCCCCTATGTATCACTGTAGCCTGTACATAAGTATCATGGTAATTCTGTCCAAACAAGATGTTTTTTTACAGCCAAATATTTATAATTTAAAAGCAATATGATCTGTTGCTATTTTGTACACCAATTGATGTGTTTTGATGTCTAGGCAAATAGCTAGACCTTATTTCCGCATCTGAGGTATGTACAATTATATTCTCAATAAGAATCTAATAGCACAGAAACAAATAAACCTTACCAGGGAAAACATCTTATTAACTAAAGTAAATTTTTATATTTTTCTTACTTCTAGAAAAACGACTTCTGTTACATCTCTCTTTATTATTCTATAAGAAGAAAGGTTATTGTGGTTTGAGAAAATCCTGTTTAATGGTTGAATTGTGGCTGCACATTGTATCTTTATAATGCAATTTATTCAGCATTCATCTGATGTTGCTTATTTAGAATTTATTGCTAAAATCAGTTTTCTTTTATTCTATAGAAAAAAAAATCATTGAAAACTTGTTGTGCTAACAGACACACTGTCTTCTTGGAAACTCCTGGCTTTTTTGTGTGTTCAGGTGGCAATACGCACTCGAGGATAGCTGATATTGATAGCATGATCCATCTAACCTCAAGGCCTGAATCTAGCCAACTGATACATGAATAGGGACTGCCAGAAATGCTGATTTTCGATTTTACGAAAATTCCAATTTTTACTACTGATTCCATGGATTTCCATTTTCCAATTTCTGATTTTAAATTTCCGAGAGATCTCTATTTTGGTAATTTTTTTTTGTATTCTCTGATTGGTCCAAATCTTCCACGTTCTGTTATTGGGCTAATATCACAGAGTTCGAAAATGAGCATTCCTACACATAAACATGATCACTTAACTTAGCTGACTATTTACATCTATGTAGTACATGAAAAAGGAGAAAAGGAACAAATATAGATATTAAAGAAGAAGAAGATATTGCTTATTTCAAAGTATAATAGTGAATGAGCTATGAATTCAAGTTAATCTAAATGATCCTATTCTTTACATTATGCCACGCTAGGTTGTTTCCTGATCTTGCTATAAATGAATGTATTAATAGATATATGCTATTCTCACACTGTGCAATTCATATACATATTGCCTTGCAACATTTGTGGGCACGTGCGGTTATGTGGCACAGTTCAAGCATCTACAATGTTACAAATCCACCAACACACCACAAGTGCAGTGTGTATTGTTCAAATGAACGGTTTTCTCCTATGCCTGCATTTTAGGAGTAACACAATGAGTGGACCTGACATCTCTACTAGTGATGAGCACAACTTTCGCATAGACGTAATTTTGCATTGAAATGTTGCCATTATCATGCGAAAAGTAACTTTGGCCTCAATTCACGGAGCATTATCAAACATTTATCAAACACTTTATCAAACGTTTGATAATTTACCTCATGGGTAAAATCTCATTTTGAATTCACTAAGGTGTTATATATTTGTTGAACGTTTTATCGGTAAAACATTCGATAAATATATAACACCTTAGTGAATTTAAAATGAGATTTTACCCATGAGGTAAATTATCAAACGTTTGAAAAAGTGTTTGATAAACGTTTGATAATGCTCCGTGAATTGAGGCCTCTGTCTGTAATTGTAATCATGCATAATTTTGTGTAATTTTTGTGTAATTTCATGCTGAATTTAGCAGTGAATAGCAAAATTCCTATACATGATATTCTCACCAAAATTGCTCCATACGTTAAGGAGAATACTGGTTACAAGCCACACTTTTTTTTTTTTTTTTCTTGCAGAAAAGCCCTTGTAGTTTTTGAGAAAATAAATTTTAAAATGCAAAGGAAAATGTTTTTTAAAGTCAGAAAAATTACAATTTAAAAATCATTCTTCCTTTGCTTTTTAAAATCGATTTGATTTTCTCCCAAAAATTTTAACTTGTACCCAGTATTCTCCTTATTATATGTAGTACTAGTAGACCTAAGCCCGTTTAAAAACGGGCTCTAGGTCTGTGTTTCTGGGCACGTGCGCGCCCGTCACGCGTGCGCCCGCCTCCCGCCGCCGCGTGCGACCACCGCTCGCTTACCCACTGCACATCCGACCGCCCGCTCACACGCCGCCTCTGGGTCCGTGCTGCGCACATGCGCAGTAACAAAGAGCATGGACAACGCGACGCAGAGACAGGAGGGACACGCAGGGACATGGATTTTATATGCGAAAATGACACAAAATTTAAACAAAATCATGAATGATTACACACAGTGAATTGAATTTAAAAATAGTAATTACATATGGACGTAATTGCGTAATCGTAATTCACTGATTACAATCATCACTAATCTCTACACACTGTTTGTAAGCTGAAACTCCTCTAGTTATTCTCGGACTGAGCTTATATTAATGAAATCTGGCTCAAAGAAAGTATTGTGGTGTTAACTAAAACACGGTTTTAAACAAATGTGATTTTTTTTCTATCACCATGTAAATAGCCATTAAGCCCTATACACACGCTCAACAGCTGTCTTTTATGTAGCACAATTGTTGAACAACTTTTTTTGCGAAACAAGTTGAAACAGCTAAACAAAGTATTTTGCTATTCTTGAAAAAGCTGATAAGACTGATACGAAGTCAATCCAACTGTGGGATTGACTTCTTATCAGTCTTATCAGTTTTTTGAACAATAGCAAAATACTTTTTTTTTAGCTGTTTAAACTTTTTTCACAACAAAAGTTGTTCAACAATTGTGCTGCATAAAAGGCCGCTGTTGAGCATGTGTATAGGGCTTAAGACACCACAAGCTTGATTCAGTAAACTTTTTTTTTTTTTTTTTTACAGTTTTCTCTCAATAGTTTTCTCATCTTACCCTAAAAAAATAAATTTTCAGTTCCCAACAATGCAAACACTGCTAAAAATAGTAAGAAAAGTAATACCATTTTTTGTTAATTTGAAACAGCTTATTTTGATCAATGTTTTGCTTGGTAAGGTCCATTTCAGCCCGCGGGTATTTTTCACCTTATGCACAGAGCAATTTTCACCTCCCATTCATTCACCAATAACTTTATCACTAATTATCACAAATAATTGATCTATATCTTGTTTTTTCGCCACCAATTAGGCTTTCTTTGGGTGGTACATTTTGCTAATAATAATTTTTTTCTAAAGCATTTTAACAGTAATGTTAAGAAAAAATTTTTAAAAAATCATTATTTCTTAGTTTTCATCCATTATAGCTTTAAAATAATACATGCTACCATAATTAAAACCTATTTATTTTATTTGACTATTTGTCCCGGTTATTACATGTAATGATTGGTGTCAGCTAACAGATTTTCTGATTATTGGTGATCTGCAGTATCACCAATAATGCTAGTATAGCCAGATACAAGACCACCAATGTGAGATAGTGTTTGGTGTAACAGTAATTACAACAGTTAGGATGAGCGGGTTCACCCGAGGAGCGGGTGACCCAGACAGTACTGCATCCGGTGCTCACTATTGGGCAGGTGGCAAAAGCTGACTGGGCCTCTGCCGACCAGTGACACGTGTCAGCCCCCTTTTTAGTAAGACTGGTGAGGGGTGACAATACAGATGAGAAGCCCTTGATGAACTTCCTGTAGTAGTTGGCAAAGCCAAGAAATGTTTGGAGTGCCTTCAATCCCACAGGTTGAGGCCACTCCAAAACAGCAGAGACCTTTGCGGGATCCATCGAGAGACCAGAAGTGGAAATAATATACCCCAAGAATGGCACCTCCGTGACCTCGAAGAGGCACTTTTCCAACTTCGCATACAGTGAATTCTGTCTTAATTTCCGTAGAACAAATTTAACATGCTTTCAATGCTCTTTCACATTACAAGAGAAAATTAGTATGTCATCAAGATATACAAGCACGAATTTTTCCAAAACCTCCCTGAAAACCTCATTGATTAATTCCTGGAAAACGGCCGGGGCGTTACATAACCCGAAGGGCATAACCAAATACTCGTAATGCCCGTCGGGCTTGTTAAACGCTGTCTTCCATTCGTCACCGTCTCTGATGCGTACCAGGTTGTATGCCCCTCGCAGGTCTAATTTGGAGAAAATACTGGCATTGGTCACCTGCGTGAACAAATCATCTATCAAAGGCAACGGGTAACGATTTTTCACTGTGATCTTATTTAGACCTCTGTAGTCAATACAGGGTCTAAGCCCTCCGTCCTTCTTCTTCACAAAAAATAACCCAGCCCCAGCTGGCGACCGGGAAGGACGGATGAAGCCCTTGGCCAAATTTTCCTTAATGTACTCTTGCATTGCCAGTTTCTCAGGCCCAGATAAATTATACAGATGGCCTCTAGGGGGCATACAACCAGATCTTAATTCTATAGGCTAGTCATAGCTCCGGTGAGGCGGAAGTTTATCCGCAGATTTAGGACAGAATACATCTGCAAATTCTGCGTACTGCATTGACACCTCTTTAACCTGAATCTTGGTGGCGCAAACAGCAACTCTCTCCAAACAATGATGATGACAATGGGTAGACCAGCTCTGTAGCTGACCTGACACCCAGTCAATCTGAGGGTAGTGGAGTTGCAACCAGGGCATGCCAAGAATGATAGTAGAGGTTGCCATATGCAAGACAAAGAACTGTAATTTTTCTTTATGTAGAACCCCTATATTGCATATCAGCAATGAGGTCTGAGACAGAGGTTGTCTACACTGTAGCAGAGAGTCATCAACTGCCGTAACCACAATCTGCCGGTCTAACGGGAGCAAGGGAATTCCCAATTTTTTCACAAAATCAAAATCTATGAAATTGGCTGCAGAGCCGGAGTCTACAAAGGCTTCTGTGGGCGTGGTCTGACCCTCCCAAGTGATGGAGCAGGGGAGAAGCAAACGGTTATTGTTTAGAGGTATTGACTGCTCGCCTAAGGTATTACCTCTGACTACACCTAGGCGGCAGCGTTTCCCGACTTCTTAGGACAGTTTTGGACAATGTGATCCTGCTCCGCACAGTATAGACATAGTCCTTCTGACCTTCTGCGATTATTTTCCACTTGTGTCAATCTAGAATGTCCGATTTGCATTGGCTCGTCTGGAGATGACGAGGGTGGAGGAGAGGCGTAGGAGACAGATCTTACCGTGGTTTTACCACGGGTCTGTTTCTGATAACGCAGGCGGCGATCTACCCGCACTGCCAAAGAGATTGCTTCGTCCATGGATTTGGGTTCGGGATGTCCCAACATCAAATCAGAGACTGCATCAGACAACCCTGACAGAAAACAATCTAGTAATGCATACGTCCCCCATCTAGCTGACACAGCCCACTTTCTAAACTCCGCAGCATAAACCTCCACCGGATTACGACCCTGCCTGAGAGTTTTTACTTTCCTCTCAGCAGTAATCGCAATATCCGGATCGTCATATATAACGGCCATGGCCTTAAAAAACTCCTGAACCAAGGATAATGCCTCATGCTCAGAATGAAGACTATACGCCCATGTCTGCGAGTCTCCTGACAATAGAGTCTTAATAAATGTTATCCTCTGGCTCTCTGAACCAGACAAGTTAGGCCTTAACTCAAAATAGGATAGCACACTATTCCTGAAATTCTGAAAGTCAGATCTATGCCCTGAAAACTTCTTGGGTACAGCCATGCGTAGATCTGTAACTGGAGGAGATCGCACTGCATCGACAGCTGTTTGAAGTACCCTGACTGTCCCAGACAGTTGGATGATCTGAGTCTGCTGGGTATTAATCACCCCGGTGAGATTATTTACCGCTGCCTGTAATCAGGACTTCAACTTGGCTGCGTAGTGCGTCCATATTGTTTAGGTCTGCTGTTCTGTAACGATTGGTGTCAGCTAACAGATTTTCTGATTATTGGTGATCTGCAGTATCACCAATAATACAGTTGCTATACCTGATTATGTGGTGATCTGCAGAATCACCAATAATGCTAGTATAGCCAGATACAAGACTACCAATGTGAGATAGTGTTTGGTGTAACAGTAATTAGGATGAGCGGGTTCACCCGAGGAGCGGGTGACCCAGACAGTACTGCAGCCGTTGCTCACTATTGGGCAGGTGAGTCAGACCGTGCTGCAGCCGAGAGTGTTGGAAGCATAAACGCAAGTAGAAGATAATACAACCAGAGCTGAACAACTGATCACCTGTGGAGCAGGTGATTCAGGTAGTACTGCAGCCTAGTAGTGTTTGGTGCACAGCACAAGGAGGAGTAATACAATTAGTACTGCACTAATGATCCCCTATAGAACAGGTGATACGAACTGTATTGCAGCCTAGGCGTAGTTGATACAGAAGGTACTGCAGCCTAAGTGTAGGCAATACAGACAGTACTGCAGCCTAGGAGTAGATGATACAGACAGTACTGCAGCCTAGGAGTTGGTAATACAGACGGTACTGTAATCTAGGTGTGGATGATACGGACAGTACTGCAGCCTAGGAGTAGATGATACAGACAGTACTGCAGCCTAGGAGTAGATGATACAGACAGTAATTTCCCTCACCAGTGGCTAGGCCCACTGGTGCGGGTAGCGAGGTCAGACAGGCAGAGTAGGCAACGAGCGGACAGGTACAGTACAGAAACGGAAGACTGATTCAGCGTAAATAACAAGCAGGGTCGGCAACGTGAATCAGATGGCTGAGGTACAGAATCGACAAACAGGAGGATAGTCAGAGTAAGCAGAAAGTCATAACAAATAAACAATGCAATTAGTACTTTAAGCTATCACCAGAATCTGGCTAAGTGTGGATCCCCGGCTCCGGCCGGTTCTAGCACACTTTGGGATCTGACTAGGGTCTGAGCGCTAACACAATAACATTTGCAACAGCAGATGAGGAGCTACTGACAGGCCTGTCCTATATATACCCAACCATGCTCCACAGCGCCGCCCCAGTCACTCAGCCAATGGCTGGCTGGAATCAGCTGACCACGCGTCAGCTGACTCCCCTCCTAGATGCATAAAGGTCCTGTCGCTGGGCTCGCGCGCGCGTAGCCCTTAACCTGTGAGCAATAGAATGACCAGGCAAAGTCTCAGCATGTAACCGCGCAGCAGAGGCCGCTGGCTGATACGCGGAAATAGCCGCCATGGCGCTTGTCTCTGCGGCGGTATCTCCGCTATCTATTACATTACACCATTTAAATTATGTCCCTATTACAATGTATGGCACCAATATTTTATTTGGAAACAAAGGTGAATTTTTTCAGTTTTGCGTCCATCACTACTTACAAGCTTATTATTTAAAAAAAGCTTGTAATATACCCTCTTCACAGGTATATTAAAAAAAAGTTCAGACTCTTAGGTAACTATTTTTTTTTTTTGTTGTTTTTCTTATTTTTTTTTTCATTAAAAATTTTTTTGGGGTGAATTTTGGTGTGGGAGGTAAACAGATAATTTTAAATGTAATAATGTGTGTTTATTTTATAAAAAAAAAAAATGTATGTAGATGTAGTATTACTATTTGGCGACAAGATGCCACAGTGAATTTTTTTTTTTTTTGCAGTACTGGAAGCGAGCACTCTCACTTTCAGGAAGTATAAGGAGGATGGGAAACCTTTTTTTTTCTCGGAAAGACTGCGGTTTCTGAAAATAAGCCGTCAGTCTTTCTACCAGGAACTTAGATCAATGAATGGGGACTATGTTCCCATTCATTGATCTCTGGGCAAACAGGGGGCGGCACGGGAGTGTGTGTGACAATCACGTCCAGGCAACATAAATGGTTAAACTTCACTTTATAGATAAAGTGGGAAAACATCCTCCTTGAGAAAGTTTTATGGAATCAGGGTCTATAGCAATAGTACCTGCTTCGTTTCCATCATATTTCATAATAAGCCCCATTGTTCACGATGTCATTTAATGGTCACTCCAGCCAAACTGCTCAATGACAAGCAACAAATGAGAACATTATGTTCCTCCATTGTCCCTCCTTCCCTCTTCAGTACGGTACATGCTGCTCAGCTACAGCCAAACAATGTTTCTGTACTACCATTAGCAGAAATGTCACCCTATCAATCAGTGATCATTAAGGATGACATTAATTTGCAATATTGATATGATATGATAGTAACAGTATGCGTAACTATTTTACATACAAATTTGTAATTAAAAAATGTTCTAATATTCATACCGAACGCTCATTAAAAAATCTTCATAATACATATTACTGTACATTTGTCCTTTTAAACGTGACAGTTTCAAATTCATGAGATATCAATATTCAGCAAACAAGTTTACTATCGTCTGACCTTTTCTGAAGTATAAAACTCAGTGTCTGTCAAAAGACACTTTCAGATTTGTGTAAACTGTAAAGCCTGGCGTGCAGAAGCATTATATACTGTACTTTGTGTAGAAAGTGGAGAATAAAGTTGCTAATAGGTAGCAACTAGCAAACCATGAAGTGTAACTCTGTTTCCATGTAATGTGCAACTGCCTGGAGCCCTGCATATTATCACTGAATATTATTGTAGCATTAAACTTAGAAAATATGTATTGTTTGGTCCATTAGCCATCCATTCTCAAGGTCACTGCAATCCGTATCAGTCTATGTGATTTTTGGATTTTTGAGGTCACATCCTTAGGTTTGATATATTAAGGTGTGTGTGTGTGCGTGTGTGCGTGTGTGTGTGTGACCATTACATCCAATTATCCCTTTGGGAACCAAATCTCACCAAATGTATTATTCTGCAAAAAAAAAAATGTGTTTGATTAATGCTAAACATTATTCCTATACTTTAACCACTTTCCCTCCCTCGAGACGAGTATCTATATCCTTGTAAAATCCCTCTACACCTAGTAGGGACTTAGATACTCGTCCCTTGCCGCCACTCACTTTTGCTCGCTCCCGCGCTCGTTCTCGCTGTCAATCGTTAGAGGGGAGATCAATGGTTGGGAACGAGTAGAATGGGTAGAATGGGTGATGCATAGACTGCAATGTTAATTTCAGCTACAGTGGTTCCCAGAGGGTAATTTGAGCACTGGTGGTGCCCCATAAATATTATTTTTAGGCAGCATGGATATCAGGAGATTTTTAGTGGCAAAGGTGGGGCAGATATTGTTGGATGGTGGGGTGGGGGGGTGTCAGTTAGGGCTAGGCATCAATAGAGGCTAGGTTCAAATGAGAATAGGGTTAGGTTTAGCAATAGCTAAATATCCATTACCCAATGGTCTCATTTTACCGATATTCTACTAACGGCTATCTACAGTGCCTTTTTAACATGTACGTAATAAGGAGCATATATGCAAAACAGACATCATCAGGAGTAAAGTGGATCAGGACAGCAGTAAGGACGATAACCATATCTGGGACTTAGATATGGCCCGAACGGTTCCCGGCGAACTTCCGTGGTTCGCGATCGCGGTGAACCGGGAACTTTTCCGGAAGTTCGGTTCGCCCGCATAGTGCATCATGAGGGTCAACTTTGACCCTCTACATCACAGTCAGCAGGCACATTGTAGGCAATTAGGCTACACTCCCTACTGGAGCCCCCCCCCCCTTATAAAAGGCAGGCAGCCGTCAGGCATTGGACTCACTCGTGTGCCTGCAATAATTAGGGAAGGGATAGCTGCTGCAGACTCTCATAGGGAAAGCTTAGTTAGGCTCTTGTAGGCTTGTTAGCTTGCTTCTGGCTGATTGTTATTGCTAAAAAAAGCACCCCTCAACAGCTCTTTTGAGAGCTAATCTTGTTCTTGTGATCTATTTTTTTTGTGTGCGTGTGTGTGGCCCACTTGCATTATATACAGCCCTGTCAGTCAGTGTCACTGTGCCTGTCCGGTACCTGTCTGTGTGTGACAGGTGCACATGTAATACCCATCACTGCATATACCTACTACCTGTTGTTCACTTCAGTGCACCCACCTACCTACATGAGTGCACGCAGTGTGATATACCACTCCGTGCATACCTGTTAACTGCACCTGTGTGACTGACTGCACATTGTATTAGTCAAGTCAGTGCACACCTTTCACTTCATCCCCCCCAATATGGACAAAACAAAAGGCAGAGGCAGGCCCCCTGCCAGGTCTGTTCGAGGTCGCGCCCTCGACCAAAGTACAGTGTTCAGGAGAAGGCACGTGCCATCAACCCCCAATATTGCCAGGACGTAATTGACTATTTAACACAGAACACCTAATATTTCTCAGCTTCCGCACGGAAGCGTGACATATCTTCCTCCTCCTGCTCTGATTCTGGCACCCCACTTAACACTCAGTCGGCCGCCACCACCAAAGTGCCATCACCCCAAGGCTCAGCGGTGTGGAAATTTTTTTGTGTCAGCCTCAGATGAGAGCAATGCCATCTGTACTCTCTGCCACCAAAAATTGAGCCGTGGAAAGACCAAGACCCGCGTAGGGACAACTACCTTACGAAGGCACATGATTACAAAGCACAAACTGCAATGGGATGACCACCTGAGGAAAAGCAGGACAGAAAAAGCAAAGCCACACACCGCAGTGGAAGATACCAGGCCGCAATTTTTTCTCAAAAAAGGTGATACCTTAACTGTACCGTGATGTTGAAAGGCAAGTGGTGACTGTTATAAACTGTTCTAAATCACCTTTTTTCCGGCACCAGCAAACTCATCAGCAAGAGTTGCACACACGACTCATCACAGCAAGCAGGAGATAGACTTTATCAGGCTTCTTCAATATTCACGTTATTTATTCAGGAAACAGAAATACAGATAGATACAGTTGATCGTATCCTAGCCAAGCCAATCTTCATGTTTAAGTTCTTGGCGTTACAGCTCTTGATTACCTTCCTAGTGACTGTAATCAGGTCTTCTTAGATCTATTCTAAGTTACATCTAGACTACCTATGTACAGCATACATTATATCAGATTACATATAGAGTAAAGATACTTAGAGGTCCCAGTCAGCATCTAGGTAGCATGAAGTAGGAAGCAGAGCAGGAATCAGAGTCAGAATGCCCTCTGTCCGCTCGTCCTGGGTCTTTAATACCAACTAGGAAAGAGTTAAATGTGACCCCATCTTCGCCCTCCCACAGACCAGACTATTGGCTGAGCCCCCTCGTGGTGTCATAATACCCACCTACTCAATTAATATTTAATGTCCCTTTTCCCTTACTTACTGGAATGTGGTATTTTGGTAAACATGGCCTATGTTGATTGTTCTTGTGGTGTATGTGTTTAGGTCAGTGTAGGCCTGTGGCCTTCTTTCAGGAACATGTTCTCGGTATCTGCGTGTATCATCTGCTACACGCAGACACTGAGATGCTTCTGCCTGAATCACAAGAAACTCTATTTATTTTAAAGACATACTCTGCGGACAAGCCTTTTACATAAAACTCAGGCCTAATAACTGAGGCCTACTTAAATTATAACAGTGACATCTCTGGCACACAGCGTTGGGTCAAGGGTCCATCTGACCACGGATGCCTGGTTTGCAAAGCATGCTCAGGCCTGCCCAATGACTAAGTCAGTCCTCACACAGCATCTCTGCCTGCACGCCGTGTGACTGCCTGCCCCAAGACTAAGTCGGTTCCCACACAGCATCTCTGCCTGCAGGCCACTTGACTGCCTTCTCCACCACCACCAACAGGGTCCACCAGGACTCCAGGCGGATTCCTGAATTTTTAAGGCCGCTGCTAGCAGCGGCCGCTATAATAATTTTTCTGGTGCGTGTACATGCCTGCCTAATTTTTCTGACTGCACTGCGGCTGCAACAACAAAACAAAAGGCATGTACACATGTCAATTCCCCTTCGTGATCATTACCTTGCCGCAGTGAAGGGGCTTGCGTATCACAATGAAACAATGACCGCCGGCTATATTAGTGTCTCGGGGGTTGGCACACCAAAGCTAATAAGGTCGTTGCTTCATTGTGGACAGACCAAATTCGATCAGCTGGACAATCACTGTTGTTCTGTCATTGAGCTACCTCAGCCTGGTGACCATATGGGCTTCAAAACTGCTATCACCTGCACTCTCGCTATGGTGCGCACCAGTCCAGCACGGCCATCACAACACAAACAGCTGTTTGCGGTGCGTTACACAGTGAGTTTGATGTGTTAGTGTGAAGCAGTACTCTAATTACACTCCCTGATTGATGTATACACATGCAAGATGTTTTAAAGCACTTTAGGCCTCCAATTTAGCATGCAATGTGATTTCTGCCCTTAAAACGTTGGTTTGCGTCAAATCCAGATTTTCCCCGGGACTTTTGGCATCTGTCCCACTCATCCATGCAAAACTCAAATGTTAAACCCCTTGAAACATCTTTTCCATCACTTTTGTGGCCAGCATAAATGTTTCTAGTTTTCAAAGTTTGCCTCCCCATTGAAGTCTATTGCGGTTCGCAAAAGTTCGCAAGTTCGCAAACGTTTGTAGAGGTTCGCGAACCTAAAATCGGAGGTTCGGGCCATCTCTAATCTGGGTATAATAGCCATAAGCCTGAGAAGGAAAGCAAGTCCCCAAAGAACCTTTTTAACATCTCTGCTAAGACACCAACACATTACTGTGCAATATTTTGACTCTTTAAACAGAAATGCCACTGTTATGTAAGAGCGTTCTTCAATATAACCAATAATATTAGACATATGGGGATGCAGGGCACACAGGAAGACAGAGAAGATATACTGTATATAGTACTTCCATAAAAACTACTGTAAATAGGAGGGGTTGGCTGGTTGCAACCAGTTTAGTTAAAAAGCATCTAAGTATAAAACTAAAAAATGTTTGCTATATGGAGACAAATTAGCTAAAGAAATGCTTCAGTATTGATTTGTATATTGTGTATTTTTTTAACCTGAGCTCATGTCTGCTACCGTGACTAATTCCACTACCTGTGTAAGCCACAAGCGTTAAAAATCATGCTCCTTCATGACTCCTCAGACATACAACACACATATGTTGTGGTTATATCAAGAGGTCAGGATCTGCACTGTACTGAACAGCCCAACTCAATGAGAAAATGCACAGCAAGATTGACAGCACTATAATTTTACGCCATTCTAATTCATCACAAGTGATAGCGCTTCATTACTGTCGTGTTTCAGTTCAAAGGCTCACTTCAAGTTATCTGGAGTTTTAGACATACCTTTCTTCCCCTTGGAGATGGCAAATAGAATTGAGTGCAAAAGACAAAACTGAAACAATATCTCAATGTGTCATGTACCAGAGCTGAAAGGTATTGATTTAGGAAAAAAATAAAATTGCCTTTTTTTTCTTTCCTAAAGTAGAACAAGCATCTGCAAGGCTGTCTTGCAGGGACTTCATAGTAATTGACACAGTGAGTATTCATTAAAATGAAAAATCGGTACAAAAATAATAAAAGAACAGAAGACATTGTGTAAGAATAAGGGGGGGCTTGCATGTGAATTTCAGAACCAACAGTAAATCAGATATCAGACACTATTAATAACCCATAAAGAAAACAGTTTAATAGATACACACATCCACTAATATAAAGGATCTTCTCAAAAAAATTAGCATATTGTGATAAAGTCCATTATTTTCTGTAATGTACTGATAAACATTAGACTTCCATATATTTTAGATTCATTACACACAACTGAAGTATTTCAAGCCTTTTATTGTTTTAATATTGATGATTTTGGCATACAGCTCATGAAAACCCAAATTTCCTATCTCAAAAAATTAGCATATTTCATCATTCATTTCAATAAAAGAAATGTATTTTTAAAACAAAAAAGTCAACCTTCAAATAATTATGTTCAGTTATGCACTCAATACTTGGTCGGGAATCCTTTTGCAGAAATGACTGCGTGGCATGGAGGCAATCAGCCTGTGGCATTGCTCAGGTGTTATGGAGGCCCAGGATGCTTTGAAAAGCTTTATGGAGATGAAGATTTCATTTTTCAGCATGACCTGGTACCTGCTCACAGTGCCAAAACCACTGGTAAATGGTTTACTGACCATGGTATTACTGTGCTCAATTGGCCTGCAAACTCTCCTGACCTGAACCCCATAGAGAATCTGTGGGATATCGTGAAGAGAAAGTTGAGAGACACAAGACCCAACACTCTGGATGAGCTGAAGGCAGCTATCGAAGCATCCTGGGCCTCCATAACACCTGAGCAGTGGCACAGGCTGATTGCCTCCATGCCACGCCGCATTGAAGCAGTCATTTCTGCAAAAGGATTCCCGACCAAGTATTGAGTGCATAACTGAACATAATTATTTGAAGGTTGACTTTTTTTGTTTTAAAAACACTTTTCTTTTATTGGTCGGATGAAATATGCTAATTTTCTGAGATAGGAATTTTGGGTTTTCATGAGCTGTATGCCAAAATCATCAATATTAAAACAATAAAAGGCTTGAACTACTTCAGTTGTGTGTATTTGAATCTAAAATATATGAAAGTCTAATGCTTATCAGTACATTACAGAAAATAATGAACTTTATCACAATATGCTAATTTTTTGAGAAGATCCTGTATACACATTTTCATAGTCTGTGTATGTGAGGAGAGCATTGTCTGAAATATTGATCTTGAGTTTCTCAAAACAAAATGGTACTTTTTTTAGTTGTTTTGTGCCATACATTTGTAATATATCATATAGGGCTGGGGTTTATTCTACAGAAATTCTGTTTTCTGAGAATTTTAAAGGACAATGCCTACGGAAAAAGTAAGAAGTCAAAATCTGAGAGAACTGACAGGTTTTGGGCTAGATCATCTACCCATGGAGATTCTTAGGGTTTTCTTTGTTTTTAAAAGCATTTCCTGAATGACAGTTGCACAGATCAACTGACAAAATAGTGTGCAAGTGAGTATAGTGTGCAAGTGAGTAGGGAGGCTGTCTGGTATCTTACTGTTTTGGCCTGTAAACTGCCGTTCAGGAAGTGCTACTGAAAACAAAGAAAACCCTGATTATCACCCATGAGGAGATGGACTTGTCCAGAACCTGTCGGTTCTCACAGGTTTTAACTGCTTACTCTTTTTACTGGATTGATCCTTTAATGGAAAATCATGTGATTCATTTGTTGAGGTAGTTAGATTGTAAATCTATGATTGGTTAATCTTAGTCATCTGACCTTGTCTACCTTCTGCTTCTTGTCAAAGCTAAATCAGGAAGAACTACATAATCACAACAACCAGCTAATCAGAGACTTAACACTCAATCAATCACATAGTTATCCATGAACTTGCTTCAAGGAGAATTTATTTGGAATAAATGATTCATGAATAATAAAAATAAATAAATAAGGCTTGATAATGTATTTAACCACTTTTTTTTCCAATCAGACCACTGCAGTTTTAACGGTCGGTTTATTGCTCGGTTATACAACCTACTATCTAAATGAATTTTACCTCCTTTTCTTGTCACTAGCACAGCTTTCTTTTGGTGCTATTTGATTGCTGCTATGATTTTTCGTTTTTATTATATTCATCAAAAAAGACATGAATTTTGTTTAAAAAATGATTTTTTTAACTTTCTGTGCTTACATTTTTCAAATCAAGTAAAATTTCTATATACATTTTTGTCTAAATTTATTGTGGTACATGTCTTTGATCAATAAAAAGACACTTAATGGATTTTTTTTTTTTGCTTGGGTAAAAGTTATAGCGTTTACAAACTATGGTGCAAAAAGTGAATTTTCCCATTTTGAAGCATCTCTGACTTTTCTGAGCACCTGTCATGATTCATGAGGTGCTAGAATTCCAGGATGCCCCTCTCTGAATACTTTGGGGTGTCTACGTTCCAAAATGGGGTCATTTGTGGGGTGTGTTTACTGTCCTGGCATTTTGAGGGGTGCTAAATTGTAAGCACCCCTGTAAAGCCTAAAGGTGCTCATAGGACTTTGGGCCCCTTAGCGCAGTTAGGCTGCAAAAAAGTGTCACACATGTGGTATTGTCGTACTCAGGAGAAGTAGTATAATGTGTTTTGGGGTGTATTTTTACACATACCCATGCTGGGTGGGAGAAATATCTCTGTAAATGACACTTTTTTGATTTTTTTTACACACAATTGTCCATTTACAGACTGGGCGGTGAATGGGGGCTGTACGGGTGTGGCGGAACCAGGGGATTGCCAATCGGGATTTGCCAGCACCTCTGGAAGACTATGGGTAGTAAAGGCCCGTTTTGCTGGTGGCTGCGACTCGGGTCTTAATGCACGTGCCACCGAACCAGTTTCTACTACCATGCTGGTGCTCGCCACTTCACCAGGGTCTACGGTAGTACTGGTGCTAGGCAATGGCGTTCCTACAATAGGGCGCAGGGGGGGCGTGGCGCACCGGGTGACAGCCAGCCAGGGGGGTTTCGCCATGACCCCCCATTGTTGCAGACAGTGCAGGAGGGGAAGAGCAGCGCTGGAAGGAGGGGTGACTGGGATAGCGGCGGGGAGGGGGGAAAGATCCCCCCCTCCTTCACCTGGGTCCCCTCCGTTTGCCTCTCTTCCCCTCCAAATGACTGCGGGGGCAGCCGGCAACTTACAGTCAGGGCGGGCGGGCAGAGACTACTCACTTTACTTCTGCGTTCCAGCAGCTGGAACGCTGGGTTGCCGTCACGTGCCTCTTCTGCGCCTCCAATGCTGTGACACGTATTGGAGGCGCAGAGGCACGTGACGGCGACGGAGCGCTCCAGCTGCTGGAACGCAGACGTAAAGTGAGTAGTCTCTGCCCGCCCTCCCGCCCTTACTCTAAGTTGCCCGCTGCCCCTCGCTGTCATTTGGAGGAGAAGAGAGGCAGAAGGAGGGGACCTAGGTGAGGGAGGGGGGATCTTTCCCCCCTCCCCGCCGCTGCCCCCATTGCCCCTCCTTCTAGCGCTGCTTCCCCCCTCCTGGAGCAGCTATACTGGGGGCAACTAAACTAGCTTTACTGGGGGCAACTAAACTAGCTATACTGTGGGCAACTAAACTAGCTATACTGGGGGCAACTAAACTAGCTATACTGGGGGCATCTATACTAGCTGTACTGAGGGCAGCTATACTAGCTATACTGGGGGCAACTATACTAGCTATACTGGGGGCAACTAAACTAGCTATACTGGGGGCATCTATACTGGGGGCAGCTATACTAGCTATACTGGGGGCAACTATACTAGCTATACTGGGGGCATCTATATTAGCTATACTTGGGCAACTATACTAGCTATACTGGGGGCAGCTATACTGGGGCAACTATACTAGCTATACTGGGGGCAACTATACTGCGGGCAACTATACTAGCTATACTGGGGCAGCTCTGGGGGCAACTATACTATCTATACTGGGGGCAGCTATACTGGAGCAACTATACTAGCTATACTGGGGGCAACTATACTAGCTATACTGGGGGCAACTATAGTGGGGCAGCTCTGGGGGCAACTATACTATCTATACTGGGGGCAGCTATACTGGGGGCAACTGTACTAGCTATACTGGGGACAACTATACTGGGGGCAACTATACTAGCTATACTGGGGCAACTATACTGGGGGCAACTAAACTAGCTATACTGGAGGCAACTAAACTAGCTATACTGGGGTCAACTACTATCTATACTGGGGCAGCTCTGGGGGAAACTATACTAGCTATACTGGGGGAAACTATACTAGCTTCACTGGGGCAGCTAC
This sequence comes from Hyperolius riggenbachi, assembly GCF_040937935.1. Lineage (NCBI taxonomy): Eukaryota > Metazoa > Chordata > Amphibia > Anura > Hyperoliidae > Hyperolius > Hyperolius riggenbachi. Next base: position 221,649,195 of record NC_090650.1, read on the forward strand.
ACTGGGGGCAACTGTACTAGCTATACTGGGGGCAACTATACTAGCTATACTGGGGGCAACTATACTAGCTAATACTTTAAATTACAGTAGCTCCGCCCTCACCTGGTCATGACCACGCCCATTTTTAAGGGGGGTTGTCTTTTAATACCCAGCACCGGGTGCCAAATGCCCTAGGTACGCCACTGGTGCTAGGTCAAGGAGATGCTACGCTGCGGGTGCATGCCTCACCAAGAAAACTCGGATCAGAGCTAGCACCACTCTGCTGCCCTTGAGTCTGATCCTGCGGTCCAGTGACATGGGGTGTGGTATACCTGGCTCTAGCCGGGACCTCAACCTCGTCATTGCTATTGGTCAGAGAGCCACTACTGTTCACCGGTTCGTATTCTGACCCAGATGATTAGTTGGATGAGGCTTCCACTCACCCCACTGGGCCAGAATCTTGGTGGCCTCTTCAGCGGAATACCCCTTCTTTGACATGCTGGACTGCTAAATTTAGGTGGTATTCCTCTGAGACTACCTGTAACGATCCGCTCAGTTTTGCAGCTTGTGCTTGCTGAGGAATTTGCATACGTTGTCATGCAAATTGCCTGGCCACATTCATTGGAGGCGTGTACTATAAGTACTATGTGTGTCCCACAATGCTTCGCTGCTCATAGAGGTTTGTTCCTGCTGGACTCACCTGGAGTGTCAGCCACTGCTATCTTAGTATAGTTAATTCTTGGGGAGTGCTCCTTGCATTCCTAGTTAGTGCAGTCAGTTTTTGTATAATTTGTACTGCCTATTCTGTCCTGTCTTGTCTGTCGCGATTGCGCTGTCACCAGCGGCGGTTGATAGCGAATCGCTCTGTCTTGTTTGGATCGCACTAGCCTCTAGCGGTAGCGGCTGTGGATCCTTCTGATCTAGTTCCTGGAGTGTAAGCTGGAGCAGCGGTTGCTACCAGCTACCTCATTTGATCTGTCTTGTTTAGATCGCACTAGCCGCTAGCGTTAGCGGCTGTGGATCTTTCTGATCTGTGTTCCTGCTTGGATCACACTTGCTCTGGCGGAAGAGCGGTGGATCCTTTCTGCCTAGTTCCTGTTTCTCGTTTGTCTGTCTTGTCTGATACGGGCGCTTGCTGTGGGCTCGATGAGGTAACCGTTAAGCAAGCGTTCACGTTCTTTGTTTCGTGTTTGTCTGTTGATGGTTAGTTAGGCGTGCTTGTCTCTATAGTGCTTATCACGTGGAGACCGCGCATAACCGCGTGCACTGTTGCGAATGAGTGCGGTGTTCGCGGTTAGCTAGCGTTTATTATTTTCCGTATCTTCTCATTGTATGATTTGCTGTGCCTTTGCTATCCTCGTATTCTGTTCTGATCTGCCTTGTGTCACTTCTGGCAATCGCCGTTCTTGGCGGTTGCGTTTCTGTTTCGCACCTGCTGTTGTGTGTGCGCGGTTGCGGGGTGGCGACTAGATTGGTGCACACACATACAACCTTTCCCTTTGCTCGTTCTCATTCGCAATCGCTTCTCTTGCGATTGCGTTCTGTGCTTCGTACAATTCCTGTCTGGCATTTGTGGAGGTACAAAGGATTGGTTCCTCTGCACTCCCCAGCGCCATCTGCCGACAGGAATTTCCCTCTACTGGTGCTTACACCAAAAGCTGGGTTCTAGTATCTTGACACGCTTGTGGAGGACCTCCGCAGTGGCAGCACACATCTTTGTGCGCTGAACACGGAGATATCCCACAATCGTTACATTATGAGCAGCCCAACCCAAAACCCCAGTGTAGAGGGAATTTCTGATTTGTACGATTTTGCTAAGTATGGTTCCTGTGTCTTTAAGAGTTTCAAAATATTAAATTCAGAGACGAAAGAGGATTTTCTCTCTGAATGCGTAAAATTTTGTCTGAATCCTACTTTTCAAATTACTGATCCGTCCACGTCTGCTCTCCAATTAGCTTATGTGCTTTTGAAAGACGATCTGTTTGTATGGGCTCATGAAATCTTGCAAGACAATTCTTGGAATGATAATCTATATCAGTTTCTTACATTTACATTCTCCTACTGGTTTGAGTTGCCTTGCTTGCCACCTGCCCTGTATGAGTGTGTAGTTGCTAATGAGTCAGCTGCTCTACCTACTTCATGCAAAACCATTCAGTTTGAAAATGAATGCAGTAACTATTCCCCTGTGTCTAAACAGCAGCCACCTAAAGCAGCAAGGACTAAAAGCAGGAAAAAAAGGAAGACTTCTCAGCTGAAAAATCCGTTGCCCATAGCAACTACAAATAAAAAAATTGTTTCTGTAAAGTCTGAAATTTCTCAGTCTCAGGTTTCATTACCCCAAGAAAGGGCATTTGTGGATCCTTTGATAGGCAGAATTATTTTCTATATTAAAGGAGTAAGAAAGTCTTTGCATGTTCCTGACCCCAACCCTTATGAGGGTTTCTTGGAAACCGAGTTGTTTGAACCCCCATTTGCTCCATGGGATATTGGCGCATTAATTGAGGAGTTCGAGATTGATTGGAAGGCGTTTTGCGATTTTTACTTCGCAAAAAGCGCAGAGATTCTTTATGCTTGTCTTGATTCGGTGTACGCTTTGATTGACTCTGATGAGTGTGACGAATGTTTTGTGAATCCGGTGACTTATGTGTGGCAGACGATTTTGGATGAATTGCACACACACCAATCAATTGACTTCAATAAAGAGACATCGTTATCGGATGATTGTTCCTGCCTTTCTGGGGTAAAGCATGTGAGTCTAGATATTGTGCGACCTGACATGAATGGGTGCACTACTGTGGTTGATTCTTGTGCGAATCTTGAAAGATTCTCTCCTGATTGCGTGAAGTTTGAATCTATGCGATGTAATGCCTGTTTCTCAGATGTTCCTGCAGATTGTGATCAACATGAATGTGCCAGTTTTCTCAAAGATATGTGGGATCCCTTGTCATCTAAGAACAGATCTTTAAGATCTTCCATCTATGATCCTGCTATGGGAAACATTCCTAAACTATGCAGCATCAAAAGTGAAATTAATATGCCTAATAAAGTTTATTCTGTTGATGTCGCTATTTCTTCTGCAGATGAGTCTCTGTCTCACCCTGTTCACACCTGTAAGGGCCCGTTGCCTGGGGACAATTGCTCCAGTGTTTCGACCCTAGATGCCTTGCAGTCTGCTCCGCAGATCGCGGAGATTTGCGCTATGGAAGCGTCAGTTTCACAACCTAAAGCGATCTTGGATTCGCAGGTTTTGCGTTCTGGCTCCTCGGATTTGACATTGTTAGCCGAATCTAAGAGTGAGACAGCGCTTCGGTTTTGCGAATCTGACTCTGAAACATCTTTGCTGGGTCCAGAGAAAGTTTCTCTGAGCCTGCCCTGTACCATGAATAACAATATGATGTCCAATCACACTGACATTTGTGAGTCCCTTTCTTGTTCTGAGGAAAGTGCTGATTCTGCACCCTGTACTCTGGATGAGTTAAGATGGCCTTGTTTAGAGTCTCCTGCAGTGTCCCTAGAGGCTCGTCTAGGTATTGCCACTATACTCACCTGTTTTTCTGCAGTTTTGGAGTTACAAGATAGTTTGACTGCCACACAGAATTCTGGGTACAGTGAGAATGAAGTTAGGGAGTCAGTGTGTGTTCCAGTAAATATACCTGTACATTCCCCTCATGATGATGAGATCCAGTCTCAGGTTATGGTGAAACCATTCCTGGGACATCTGCCCTGTCCACAAAATAAAGTTCCAGTTTTGCCCTGTAACATGGATAGTTCAGAATCCTTCCGAGAAAACTTGAAAAATGATGTTCCTGAGGTCTTGTTTGATGTTCTGGAGGTCTCCGAGTTCCTCCCAAAGGGTGCAGAACTTGTAGGAGATGTCTCCTGCCCCCCAAGTCCTTCTGAGGTGTTACCCTCTTCCGTAGGCATTGCTGCCTTGCTGGCTACCTTTTCAGCTCTGATGGAGCTTCACTCATATGTACTCAATGATGATATTATTGTCACAGAAATTTCTGAATTTGTATCCGAGTCTTCTTGTGAAAGTCCAGTGCCTGTGACCTCCACTCATGATGATTCTCTGTCCGGTACTGGTTTTGGTCTTGTCGTGCCGGACTCTGAGGTTGGCAGTTCCCCGACATGTACTGAGGTTTCTCCTGTGCTGGTGTACCCCAGTGTGCTCTGTGACCCAGAAAGCCCAAGTGTGCCTCAGTTACCAGCGTACTCAGATGCTTCCTCGGTGGAGACATGCTCTGATTTAGCCTGCCTGCTTGCATGCCCAGAAGTGGTCCCTGAAAGTCTTGATCTTGATGGGTGTCCTCGTAATTCTGAATCCGGAATTGTCATTGGTTCCATGGGGGTTCTTGGTAATTCTCCATGTGAGCCTGGTGATTGTTCTGCCCTCTTGGGATCTCTGTGGAGCTTCAAAAGGTTCTGGGAGATTCCGGGAGAGATTTTGCTTGGTCCCCTGGATAAGATCAACGGTGGCTTTTGTGTTGTAAGGGACACTTCGAACAGGTATAGTGGCAGGTTTGGTATTTTCGGACGCTCCTTGGAAGGTGGTGGGTATTGTCTGGAGGGTGTCGATGGCTTTTTCTCTGGTATCCACAGTCCTGAAGGGTGTTACGCTAAGACTGGTAGTACTGATGGGCATGTTTCGGTGGCTTCTGTTTCCGATGAGGTCGGTTTCGGGTGGACTGACTCTGGAATTGGACCTTGTCGGGCTGCCCCGACCTTCATGAGTCTTCAGTTAGAGTTTTTTGGTAACGCCAGTTTTGAAAGACGTCTGGAATTCGGCCCTAGTGGGGGGGGGGGGGGTACTGTAACGATCCGCTCAGCTGCCTGCGCAGGCAGGCAGCCTTTTGATCATTATTCAGGTCTGCATGCTGCAGGACTCTGGAAAGAAGACCTTCTGTCAGTTTTGCAGCTTGTGCTTGCTGAGGAATTTGCATACGTTGTCATGCAAATTGCCTGGCCACATTCATTGGAGGCGTGTACTATAAGTACTATGTGTGTCCCACAATGCTTCGCTGCTCATAGAGGTTTGTTCCTGCTGGACTCACCTGGAGTGTCAGCCACTGCTATCTTAGTATAGTTAATTCTTGGGGAGTGCTCCTTGCATTCCTAGTTAGTGCAGTCAGTTTGTGTATAATTTGTACTGCCTATTCTGTCCTGTCTTGTCTGTCGTGATTGCGCTGTCACCAGCGGCGGTTGATAGCGAATCGCTCTGTCTTGTTTGGATCGCACTAGCCTCTAGCGGTAGCGGCTGTGGATCCTTCTGATCTAGTTCCTGGAGTGTAAGCTGGAGCAGCGGTTGCTACCAGCTACCTCATCTGATCTGTCTTGTTTAGATCGCACTAGCCGCTAGCGTTAGCGGCTGTGGATCTTTCTGATCTGTGTTCCTGCTTGGATCACACTTGCTCTGGCGGAAGAGCGGTGGATCCTTTCTGCCTAGTTCCTGTTTCTCGTTTGTCTGTCTTGTCTGATACGGGCGCTTGCTGTGGGCTCGATGAGGTAACCGTTAAGCAAGCGTTCACGTTCTTTGTTTCGTGTTTGTCTGTTGATGGTTAGTTAGGCGTGCTTGTCTCTATTGTGCTTATCACGTGGAGACCGCGCATAACCGCGTGCACTGTTGCGAATGAGTGCGGTGTTCGCGGTTAGCTAGCGTTTATTATTTTCCGTATCTTCTCATTGTATGATTTGCTGTGCCTTTGATATCCTCGTATTCTGTTCTGATCTGCCTTGTGTCACTTCTGGCAATCGCCGTTCTTGGCGGTTGCGTTTCTGTTTCGCACCTGCTGTTGTGTGTGCGCGGTCGCGGGGTGGCGACTAGATTGGCGCACACACATACAACCTGTCCCTTTGCTCGTTCTCATTCGCAATCGCTTCTCTTGCGATTGCGTTCTGCGCTTCGTACAATTCCTGTCTGGCATTTGTGGAGGTACAGAGGATTGGTTCCTCTGCACTCCCCAGTGCCATCTGCCGACAGGAATTTCCCTCTACTGGTGCTTACACCAAAAGCTGGGTTCTAGTATCTTGACACGCTTGTGGAGGACCTCCGCAGTGGCAGCACACATCTTTGTGCGCTGAACACGGAGATATCCCACAATCGTTACACTACCTAGGAAAAAAAGCACCTACCTAGCAAAAGGGAGTACTTGTGAAGTAGAAAGTAGCTGTGGTGACTGAGTTCTGATAAAAAAATAAAATCCAAACTGATCTTTACAGCGCCACAGATATTGTACAGTGTTTTTTGCAGTGATCAGAAAAAAAAATTCTGTCACTGCGGTGGGGCGGGTGGGGGTTTGGCCGGGTGATCAGGTGCCCACACGGGGCAAATTAGGGCCTGATCTGATGGGTAGGTGTGCTAGGGGGTGACAGGTGGTGACAGGAGGTGGTTGATGGGTGTCTCAGGGTGTGAATAGAGGGGAAAATAGATACAATTAATGCACTGGGGAGGTTATTAGGGGGGGTCTGAGGGCAATCTGAGGGTGTGGGCAGGTGATTGGGTGCCCACAAGGGGCAGATGAGGGTCTGATCTGATGGGTATGATGGGTAGCAGTGAGAGGTGGTGACAGGGAATGATTGATGGGTGATCAGTGGGTGATTAGAGGGGAGAGCAGATGTAAACAATGTACTTGGGAGGTGATCTGAGGGCGGGTCTGCGGGCGATCTGAGGGTGTGGGTGGGTGATCAGGTGCCCGCAAGGGGCAGGTTAGGGTCTGATCTGATGGGTGGCAGTGACAGGTGGTAACAGATTGATTGATGGGTGATTGACAGGTGACCAGTGGGTGATTACAGGGGAGAATAGATGTATATAGTACACAGGTGCGGTCTAGGGAGGATCTGAGGGTGTGGGGGGGTGATCAGGAGCCCCCAGGCGGCAGTTTAGGACCTAATCTAAAATATAGTGTTGACAGATAGTGACAGGGGGTAATTGGTGGGTGATTAGGGGGGTGATTGGGTGCAAACAGTGGTCTGAGGGGGTGATCAGGGGGGTCTGAGGGGTGCTGTGGACGATCAGGGGGGCAGCAGGACAAAATCAGTGTGTTTGTGTGTTTACATGCACAGCTGCCTCCTCCCCGGATGGTCCCTTGATCACAGAGACCACCAGGGAGGAGGCAGCCTGTATAATACACTTTGTATACATTACAAAGTGTATTATATACTTTCTATGCGGCAGATCGGGGGTTAACAACCCACCAGTGCTGCTAATTGGCCGTTGGGTTGACTTCACGGCGGGTGAGCAGAGCCTAATGCCGGTGGATGCGCGCACATCTATGCGCGCGATCCCCGGCTAATTGGTCCCCCAGGTGCCGCCACCGATCGGCGTTACGCGGTCCTGGGGGTGCCACGTAGCCGCCGCCAATTGGTAGTGGGCGGTCAGAAAGTGGTTAAAGTGAACCTGAACTGAAAATAGAAAGTCAAAATAACCATACACAGGTTATACTTACCTCCTATGTAGTCTACTCCTCAATCTTTCTCCTCTCCTGCATCCGATTTGTCCACTGTGATCAGTGGAATTCTTCGTCCTCCTTCTTCTTCATTTTAAAAAGGGCCATTACCCCATAACAGCTTCCTGGTCGGCACACTGTTAAAGTGAACCTCTTGACTAAAAATCTACTCAGCAGCACTGAAAAGGCTTGGTGTTTCTTTAGCAGTTTCACAGCATCAGAACTTTGTTTTTCTTACCCAAGCCTAATTTTTAGCTGCACAGAAGAAAACTGCTCGGGTTTTTAACATTTCTGATGTTGTTGTTCTCCTTCTGCTGTTTTGGTGCATTTTTTTTGTTACATTTTGTATTTTAGATTTATAGCCTAGCGCGTGCAGCTGGGAGGGGTAATCAGGACGCAGGACAGTTGGAACTGTGTCTTATGCTCCCTGCCACCTCCTTTCAACCAAAAAGATGGCTGCCCCCATGAAAAATATGGCTGCTCCCATGAGATCACAAACATTTGCCTGTTATTTTAAAACAGGGTAGGTACGAGATTATATTATCTTTCTATTTTAATTAACATAACTAATGTAACTTAATGACAGTGTGTTTGTTTAGGATGAAGTTCCCCTTTAAACTGTAATATCACCCACTTGAGCCATAGGGAAACATGGACATTATCTTGCACATTCAGTTGTAACTGACAGCTGCTGATATATAACTGACAGCAACTGGTATTTTTCAGTTCTGACAAAATATTGTCAGAACTGGAAGGGATCACTGTAAGAAAATGGTGAGCTCCTGAGAGGAACTGACAGCGAGGTAAGTATGTAATATTCATTTGCAGCTATGTCATGTGTTTATTTTAAATAATTTCTCTTGCTTCAGGTTCCCTTTAACACTAGTATGTACAGTATTTGCCTCTTACATTTAACCACTTAACGCCATAGGCTATTTCACCCTTACTGCTAAGAGCTCTTTTTACCTATCAGTGCTTGGCCATAACGTTACCATTGCTTTCACACCTAAATGTTCTATGTCTTGTTTTTCAACACAAAATAGGCTTTTTGGGGGATGGCGGGGGGGGGGGGCGTGATATTGTTTTCAGTACCATATTTTACTACCGTACCACCAAGAAATGGGGAGAAAAATTTCCTGCGTCTTATACGGCTAATGCAGGGAGACCGCCAACACACCACCACGTCAGGGATTCCCTGCATGTGTTCCCACACCCCCCGTGTGCCTCTGCTTCCTACCCTGTCTCCTACTCCCCTGTGTGTGTAGCGGCAGCTGACTTACCTAATACATGGTGCCCTCGGGGATTGCAGACCTCCTTCTCCTCCGCACTTCTCCCTCTAGTGTTGGCTTGTGCTGATGAAATGATCAGCACAAGCTGTTCACTAGAGCGAGCCACATGGAGGAGAAGGAGGTCTACAATCCCCGTGTACGCGCCATGTATTAGGTAAGCCAGCTGCCGCTACACACACAGGGGAGTAGGAGACAGGGGGAGGAGGCAAAGGCACGCAGTGGGTGTGGGCACTTTTCAAACATTAAAAGACACACACTGGGACATAAAAGGGGACACAGGAGGACACATGGGACACACAGGAGGACACACTGGAGAGACATAGTGGATTCAGGAGGACACATTGGGACACTGGAGGACATATGGAGACATGGGGGACACATGGGGACACTGGAGGACACATGGGGTACACAGATAGACACATGGGGATACACGTGGATACATGGGAGAGACATGGGGACAAAGGTGGACACATGCAGGATACAGGAGGACGCATGGGGATACAGGAAGACACATGGCGAGACATGAAGGACACAGGAGGACACATGGAGGACACTGGAGGACAAATGGGGAAATATGGGGAAACATTGGGGGACAGGAGGATACATGGATGGGGATAACATGTACAAGATGCTCCTGGAACATGCACACACCAAGTTTAGTATATTTTCTTTTCCCTGGTTTTTGCTAAACCTAGGTGCATATTATATTACGGAGCATCTTATACGGTGGAAAATACAGTTGTTACCTTGTTTTCAATGCATTTTAAAGGAAAAACAATTGAAAAAATACACTATTTCTCCAATTCCATCCCCTATAGTTTTAAAATAAACAATGGTACTGAAGATAAAACCCACACATTTTATCTGACTATTTGTCCTGGCTATCACAACATTAAACTTTCCCTCGTACAATTTATGGTGACAATATATTATTTGGAATAAAGGTGTATTTTTTCTGTTTTGTGTTTTTTTATTTTCTCATTGTACTGTATCAATGATTAAAAGCCCCTTATTGCAAAAATAACTATAGTATACCCACATGGCATACATATTGAAAAAACGTAGTACCTACAGTAACTATTTATGTATTTTCTTTTCAAATCTGTCACTTTTAAGTGTTTTATTTTGGAATAGACAATTTAATTTCTTTTGATTCTGATTGCCACTAAAAATAATTCACATGACAAAGGCCTCTGCCCTAAAATAGCCCAAGTTCTATTCTCTTGTTTGTCATGGTTAAAGATAGATAGTTTTTTGGGCACACAGCAGTGTTAACCACAAGTAGCACCAATGGCTTTTTCACTGACTTTTTTCATCAAACGTAATAATGTAATTCTTTCCTATAAAATCCTGAAGCATCAGAACACTTGATAAAAGTCATAAATATTTCCATTTTAAGAACTAGAGATCTAGGCCTACTTAGATATTGTTATAGTTGGATACTGACGACCGAACAACAACATTTTTTGATCAAATGTTACTGCGAAAATTCGTGAACCGACCATTTGTGGCGAGCTTCATAGACTTTAATAGGCAGACGAACTTCTAAAATTTTCAGGGCATCTCTGCAGCCACAATTTCTTTAAAAAAGGTATAAAGTGTACCAAAACAATGGCATGTTGGAGGAGGATCAAGTGTGAAATAGTTGCCCAAAAATACGTATTTTGCGCAAACACCTTTTTAATGGTTAATTTTAAAGAAATTTTACTGGCTGCTGACTTAAGTGGTTAATAGCAAAGCCCCCGTACAAGCTAGAATCCCCAAATTTGCAGGGCATGGAGAAGAGAAGAGTGGGTACAAAAGGAAAAAAATTCAAAAAGACCTAATAGTTTGAAGAAAACTGATTTTCATGGTCAGAGGTCCCCTTGTCTATTGGCTGAAAAACACCGCCAAAGCATTAGGTTCCCACCACCATGTTTGACAGTGGGGCTGGTGTTCTTTGGGTTGAAGGCTTCTCCTTTTTTTACGCCAAATGAAGGAAACATCATTGTGACCAAACAATTCAATTTTTGTTTCATCTGAACATAACACAGGAGACCAGAAGTCTTCTTCTTTGTCCAGATAAGCATTTGCAAAGGCCAAACAAGCTTTTGTGAGCCTTTAGTGTGCGTGGCGTCCTCCTTGGTCTGCATCCATGGAATCCAGCAGTGTGCGGTGTCCGTTGGATTGTCTACCTTGAGACATTGTCACCAGCAGAGCCCAGATTTACCAGGATAGCCTTGGTGGTGATCCTTGGATTCTTTTTTACCTCTCTTACTATCCTCCTGACCAGCACAGGTGTCACTTTTGGCTTTCGACCACGTCCTCTGAGATTTTCCACAGTGCGAAACATGTATTTTTTAATAATTCTTTGCACTGTAGCCACTGGAACTTGAAAACATTTAGAAATGGCCTTGTAGCCCTTTCCTGACTTGTGAGCAGCCAAAATGTGCAGCCGCAGGTCCTCACTGAGCTCCTTTGTCTTAGCCATGACTGTCTACAAACCAACTGCAGAGAGTTGCTGTTTTTCACCTGTTGAGTTTATTAAAACAGCTGTTCCCAATTAATCAGGGTAATTAGGATGCTTTAGAACAGGTTGGACTATTTGGGATGGTATAGAACTTTGAATTTTCCCACAGACTGTGACAGTTTGTGAAGGGTATGAATAATTTTGGACTGGACACTTTTTGCTCAAATGTAAATAAAACCGGAGACATTTTTTTCCCCACAATAATGCATCTTGTACATCGTCTTATTATCTTTTGGGAGACACCTATGTCATTTCCTGTCAAAACATGACTTGCTGGTTGAATAAAAGTAACTTAAAGTCAAAATTTGCCAGGGATATGAATAATTATGGGCAACACTGTATATCAAAAGAAAGAACAGTGAATTGCATGACAGGGTTTCCAGGTGGTCACTCCGGACCCAGTGCATAATGACCCATGGAAATGTGGCAACGCTTTGGCCAGGGATCACTATAAAGCCGCAATAGGGCTGTATACGGATCCCTGGCAACTTGACCTACTTTGTGGACCATTCAAAAATTTCTGTTCAGAGTGTGGAACATTTAAAAAAAAATGACGTGGGGTCCCCCATCTGAGACTCTTTAACCCCTTGTCCCCATGCAGGCTGGGATATCCAGAATGCGAAGCCCCGGCCTCTGAGGTATACTAGCCCGCATGGTCCATGGTATTAGGGGGCTCTGGAAGAGAAGGGCTCTTCCCCATCTTTGCAAATTTGGTGATTCTAGCTTGTATGGGGACTTTGCTATTTATCCACTAAATATTTAAACATTTAAAAATCGATTTTCTCAAAAACTACAAGATCTTTTTGAAAAATGTTTTACCTTTTGTACCCATTCTTCTCCTATCCGTACCCTGCAAATTTGGTGATTCTAGCTTGTATGGGCGATTTGCTATTAACTGCTAACATTGGCAGCCGTTGACTTTAATGTTAAATGCGAGCACAAACTTTTGACACAAAAGTTTGCTTTGAATGCGAATGGGTGAAAGGCATTGGTTCACCAGGAACTGTTCTCCCGGCCAGCTGTTCCACCATCACTACAGTTGGACTTGTGTCGCTGAATTTTGACCATAACTTTGAAAATAGTTTTTTCCTAGGCATGCTCAGATATTGCTATTTTGTGACAGTTGGAATTATGTGGTTTTGCTGAATTTTTTGAAAACTGTATTTTTTTTTACAGTTGCCCCTGTAGATTCAATTTTGTAAGATATTAATAGTAGTGTGTGTTCTTATGCTAGATCAAAAATTGGAATCAATTTCAAGTAAGAAAAAACTACGTGAAGTATAACTGAAATATAGGTCACTTTTCTGGGCACAGACTTTCCATCACAGGTTTTCCTATTAGACTCACACATTAAAGTTAGCTAACTTTCGGTCTTTTGACCGTTCTTGCACACCATAGAATAAAATGATTTGTTTCTACTAACCTCTGGCTGGCAAATAATGGCAGTACAAGCTGTGTTAGAACAATAGATCATCACTAGTTCATTTGTTGTAGCTCAATGTTTTACTGCTGCAGCCAGGAACCCAATGAGTCTTTTCTTAGGGTACTCAATGTAATAAGAGGATTGTGATATGTAACAAACATCATTACAAGCAGTTAGAAAATAGAAATATGACAATAAGTGCATATACAAATCATCCCGTTGCCTAACCCAACCATACTTAAAGCGGACCTGAACTCAGAACTTCCTATCTGCTCTAAAAAATAAGCATCAACAAACTAACCTTTAATGAAAAACATTTCTTTGTTACAGCTGATGCAAATCCTGCAATATATCTGCAGTTTGTCTACTTCCTGCTTTCATGAAAGCAGACATATTGTTAACATCCTGTTTTTAACTATTAGGTCTCTGCTGTGGCAGCCAGCTGACTCAGCTGAGATCAAATTACAACTGGTGATTAGTCACAGATGAGGGGGAATAAGACAAGCTAAACACTCTAAATAAATACCATGTGCATTTCTCTATGCTTTTCTTCTGTTCTGTACAAGAGTTCAGGTTCACTTTAAATATCCCAGCCAATTGGGATATTTAAATGTCTTGTTATGCAGAATTTGCTTTAACCTCTAACCTTTAACTTCTAAATTGTGACCCAGCTCATGCATGAAGGTGAAAAAGACACGTACTTTATTTAAACATGTGGTATTAGAAATATATCACCAGAGAATGAAACTACTTAAACTAACCTGCTGAGGAGCGCTCCATTATCCATTCACACTGCTCACATACACAGTATTGCACTAAAGTGAGTACAAATCTCACATTTTTGTAAATATTGTATTATAGCTTTTCTAAGGGGACAAGATCCCAGAAAGCTTGCATAATTTAACTTTATCAGTTAGCCATTAAAAGGTATTACTTTTACAAAACTTTGTTTTTTTTTATCTACTTGATTTAGTTTTTCATGAGAAAATTGTGAAGATATGTCACTTTGATACAATGTAAAGTAGTCTGTCTACAGCTTGTCTAACAGTGTATATTTGTTCTTCCGTCAAAATAACTCAACACTTATGTAGGAATAAAAGATTGGTCACTCAATAGGAAGGTATAACAACTATTGTATCAATTCACCGTGTTATAAAATCATTAAAAAAAACTTGTGCCCCCTGCATCAAGAGATCACTCTCCTTCTCCCTGTAGCTGCCAATCAATACCCACATTCAGAAAAAAACATGCACACATAAGTTAGAAAAAAGTCTCTAATGCAACTTTAGCCAATATAATCTGTACCACTAGTTGTCATTCTCATCTACAATGTCCTTGAATGTCTACTCCTGTTAACAAAAGTGAGTACACCCCTAAGTGAAGAAAGTCAAAATTATGCCCAATTAGACATTTTCGCTCTATTGTCATTTCACTTATTAGTGTTATAAGGTCTCAAGTGTGATTGCAGCAACCTTACTCAGTACAGCCCACTGCACACCCCCACTCTCAGCCTCTTGGTGATCCCCAGGTGATTCCCCTTTATGCTTATCATGTTCTCTATTTACAAACATGGACACGCTCAATGATATCATCAAATGCGGCATGCAGGAGGCATGTCAGTATTGTCAGACTGTTGGGACACTCCCAGCATATCCTTCTGACCAATGCAGAAGGCAGTGGAGCTGTCATGTGTAGAAGAGAAAGTGAGGCTAGACCAGCCAAAGAAGACCAGGCATTTCAGTAACTTGAGCAGTGTGACGTAAAAGAGGCAGAGCCAAGGAGAAAAGATAATGAATGGCATGTATGCAATGTTAAAGTGTAACTGTCAGGCATACAATCAAACATCAATTATTTATTTTTATCTGGTAAACAAGTAATAATGATGCTAACCAGGCAATCCAAAAGTTAAAACTAACTCTTACTTTTCTTCTCCGTAAAACATCATTCCCCAGTTTCCCTGGCTCTTATTTGGTACATCTGCCACATAAAGGAAGTTGCAGGGCATGTTGTTGTTTTTTTTCTTCTGTACTTCCCCTCAGACATAACTAAAGCAGCCTGATTGGCTGAAGCCTCTTTCCCTCCTATTTTTCCCTCCAACACCTCTGTTCTTCCCTGATTGGCCAATGTTTCTCATGCTGAGACAATGCACTTTCTACTGCAGAGCTGGGTGGGAGTGTCTGAAGACTGGGACGAGGGCAGGCAAAGCATACACAGACAGAGTAAGGGGGGAAATTTTGTCAGGACTGGCTTCAAGATAGACACAGTCAAAATGAAAAATCATAGGAAAGAGTTTTTTTTTTTACTATAGAAAAATCACTAATAACAAAATGTGGACCGTGCAATACATAGCAGCGGTGGTGGTGGTGTGCTTCTGTGTGAGCGTGTGTGTGTGTGTGTGTGTGTGTGTGCGCATGTGTGTATGTGTGTGTGGGGGGGGGGGTTCAATGTCTGCATTAAAAAATGCATACTCACTGGTGAACACCATCTTTGTCTTCTAGGTTTCACCCCCTCTCTAGAACATTGCATTTGAAGTAGTGGCGTAACTACAGTTCATGAGGCCCTCCAGCAAAGCTTTGATAGGGCCCCCCAAAGTTCACATCCCTTTACAATGCCTCCCCTTGTTGACCTTCATGGCCTGGTGGCCCATCTTACAATGGTCATAAAACAAATGTGGCATCATAATCTTCATAATCATAAAAAGTGTAGCCATAAAAACACCTGATTGGGCGGATGGTCACCTGTATCAGAGGGAGGGAAGGTTAGTAGTAGGGCCCCTTCTGGTCACAGGGGCTGCTCCCCTATAGCATCCCTGCTTTGAAGTGAGTGTCCATCCCTGAAACACTGTCACCTATTGCTCTCTCTTCACTGCTGAGGCACGTGTGACCTAATCTTACCTCATGCACTTTCTCTTTCACTCTTGCATTGATGTAGAAAGCTGGCAAAATCACTGTTTTTCATCAACAGAAGATTTTCCTATAAAAAACAAACTGCTTTTCATCTAATATCAAAGTCATAGAATGATAGTTTAGAACACTCTTGGTATAAACTGCTTTCAGGAGAAAGAAATACAGAAATATATGTATAAACAACAGTAAATACATGGTTACATCATCTGGTGTCATATTGCAGCAGCTTGGAGGGAAAAAAACACATTGCCAATATTTATCATTGGAAAGGAGAAGGCTGAAAAACCAAACAATTCCAGAAGGGGGAGTTGCTATAACATGAATGAACTATCACTGACAATAAATGTTTTCGGACCATGGTTCTATTCAGAATAGGAGAGCATGACAATAAGTAATTTGCACATCATATTTGACTATTGTGCAGCCTATTGTGACTATTGTGCAGCCGACATTTGTTAAACAAACCAGTCACATTGCTGTTTTTTTATGTGAAACTTGCTAACTTTTATACAGTGACGAAGTGCAGTAAATCACATTTTATTTTATTGTTCACTGACTCTCACTGTAGACTTCATTGTTTTTGTCTGTGATGTGAAATTAAAAGAGCAATGTTTTAGAAAGAAAAGGAATACTGTGCTAAAGGGGGGGGGGGGGGGGTACTCTATATTAAACAGTTGCCAATAAGATATATTAAACAGTTGCCAATAAGATACTTGGCAACAATAAAAAATCAAGAAACTGTTTAACAAGATGGATTTTTCCTACTAATATAAAAGCTGTAAAGAATATGGAATTCATTACACTAGTCACTTTGTAAAACTCTGCAGAAGATAATTATTCGGAACTTGCAAGTAAAAATCTTTACACAAAACAAATAGAATAAATCACTTGAAAATGTGTTTTATTAGAGAGAAAATGGAATAATTCTCGGCAAAAGGAAGCAGCAAAACGTGCTCAGTACATGTGCAGGATTCACAGTGGGTTACAGCAAAGACTGAACTGACACACCATCCTAGCCTGCTTACAAAATATACAATGGCAGCAGCCATAAGGGAGACACCGCAAACTCTGCACCACAGTCCAGCAGCAAGTGAATGTGCACCAGAGATGGAATGAGATGTTATGGGGCCCTAGGCAAGGCAGTAAATTTGGGTCCCCCTTGTGGTCATTTCGGTAAGCTGTGGAGAGAGGTCAGAGAAGGTGGATGGTGGGCCCCTTAACACCAACTAGGTCCCAAGCACCTGCCTAGGTTGCCTGGTGAATGATCCAGCTCTGATGTGCACTAGTAATACAGTGATATTTAGATTAGTACAACATGACGGAGTTTCCAGCGCTGGACCCCTTGAAGCTCGCAGCTGCACTCCCATACAAGAACGAGCACAGCTGCAGATGCAGCATGGCTTGCACCTGCGCAGTAGCAGGAAGCTGCTGCTAATCGTTAGGAAAAAACCAAGCCTGTTCAGCTCTGTGCTAGTAAGCAGACATTGGCCACCTGAGCCAGTGCTGGACCCCTCGAAGCTCGCAGCTGCACTCCCATACAAGAACGAGCAAAGCTGCAGGTGCAGGATGGCTTGCACCTGCGCAGGAGCAGGAAGCTGCCGCTTAGGCTTGTTAGGAAAAGCCAAGCCTGTTCAGCTCTGTGCTAGTAAGCAGATCAGACACGAGCCACCAGACCCTGCACAGTACCGCCAAGCTCTGTCGACAAGCCCTTCTCGATGGGCTTCGGGGAGGGAGGGGGGTTCAGTGCCTAAACAGTGAGGTCTAGGGAGACTGCGGAAGTTTCTGGATTATCCAGAGGCTTGCCTCTTCCTAGATAAGTACCCATTCCCCTTCAGGTACTAGTGTTGGGCGAACACCTAGATGTTCGGTTTCGCGAACGTTCGCCAAACATCGCCGCGATGTTCGGGTGTTCGACCCGAACTCCGAACATAATGGAAGTCAATGGGGAACCGAACTTTTGTGCTTTGTAAAGCTTCCTTATATGCTACATACCCCAAATTTGCAGGGTATGTGCACCTTGGGAGTGGGTACAAGGGGGAAATTTTTTTTAGCAAAATGAGCTTATAGTTTTTGAGAAAATCGATTTTAAAGTTTCAAAGGGAAAACTGTCTTTTAAATGCGGGAAATGTCTGTTTTCTTTGCACAGGTAACATGCTTTTTGTCGGCATGCAGTCATAAATGTAATACATATAAGAGGTTCCAGGAAAAGGGACCGGTAACGCTAACCCAGCAGCAGCACACGTGATGGAACAGGAGGAGGGTGGTGCAGGAGGAGAAGGCCACGCTTTGAGACACAACAACCCAGGCCTTGCATGAGGACAAGAAGCGTGCGGATAGCAATTTGTGTTTTGTCGCCATGCAGTCATAAATTTAATACAGATGAGAGGTTCAATAAACAGGGACCGGAAACCCTAACCCATCACAGATGTTCATTGTTCATGTTACTTGGTTGGGGTCCGGGAGTGTTGCGTAGTCGTTTCCAATCCAGGATTGATTCATTTTAATTTGAGTCAGACGGTCTGCATTTTCTGTGGAGAGGCGGATACGCTGATCTGTGACGATGCCTCCGGCAGCACTAAAACAGCGTTCCGACATAACGCTGGCTGCCGGGCAAGCCAGCACCTCTATTGCGTACATTGCCAGTTTGTGCCAGGTGTCTAGCTTCGATACCCAATAGTTGAAGGGTGCAGATGGATTGTTCAACACAGCTATGCCATCTGACATGTAGTCCTTGACCATCTTCTCCAGGCGATCGGTGTTGGAGGTGGATCTGCACGCTTGCTGTTCTGTGTGCTGCTGCATGGGTGTCAGAAAATTTTCCCACTCCAAGGACACTGCCGATACCATTCCCTTTTGGGCACTAGCTGCGGCTTGTGTTGTTTGCTGCCCTCCTGGTCGTCCTGGGTTTGCAGAAGTCAGTCTGTCGGCGTACAACTGGCTAGAGGAGGGGGAGGATGTCAATCTATTCTTTAAAATCTCCACAAGGGCCTGCTGGTATTCTTCCATTTTGACCTGTCGGACTCTTTCTTCAAGCAGTTTTGGAACATTGTGTTTGTACCGTGGATCCAGAAGGGTATAAACCCAGTAATTGGTGTTGTCCAGAATGCGCACAATGCGTGGGTCGCGTTCAATGCAGTCCTAGGCCGAAGAGGTCATAGCCTAGGGTCACAAAAACCTGTTTATTTGGGCTTTTTCAATGGTAGTGATGGTGACGTACATAAATCTCAGCCATGGCCGTTAGCAACATCTGAATTTCACGAAATGTCTCATGCAGATAGAAGACATATTGTTAGACTTGGATTCCAAAGATGGGGTCCCTACATCTCTGCAAACCAGAGTTACAGGGGTCCAAAATTGGTAAAATCCCCCATAGGCTTTCATTGCCTCCCTATTTCACTTTCCAAAATCTCACATCTTTTCAAAGGGCAATGGCTCAGCAATACCAAATTTTCTAGCATTGTAGGGACCCTTAGGGGGAACATGACTGGTGAGTTTCGGGCCCCTAGGCCAAAGAGGTCATAGCCTAGGGTCAAAAAACCTGTTTATTTGGGCTATTTCAATGGTAGTGATGGTGACGTACATAAATCTCAGCTATGGCCGTTAGCAACGTCTGAATTTCATGAAATGTCTCATGCAGGTAGAAGACATATTGTTAGACTTGGATTCCAAAGATGGGGTCCCTACATCTCTGCAAACCAGAGTTACAGGGGTCCAAAATTGGTAAAATCCCCCATAGACTTTCATTGCCTCCCTATTTCACTTTCCAAAATCTCACATCTTTTCAAAGGGCAATGGCTCAGCAGTAGACTTTCATTGCCTCCCTATTTCACTTTCCAAAATCTCACATCTTTTCAAAGGGCAATGGCTCAGCAGTACCAAATTTTCTAGCATTGTAGGGACCCTTAGGGGGAACATGACTGGTGAGTTTCGGGCCCCTAGGCCAAAGAGGTCATAGCCTAGGGTCACAAAAACATGTTTATTTGGGCTATTTCAATGGTAGTGATGGTGACGTACATAAATCTCAGCTATGGCCGTTAGCAACGTCTGAATTTCACGAAATGTCTCATGCAGATAGAAGACATATTGTTAGACTTGGATTCCAAAGATGGGGTCCCTACATCTCTGCAAACCAGAGTTACAGGGGTCCAAAATTGGTAAAATCCCCCATAGGCTTTCATTGCCTCCCTATTTCACTTTCCAAAATCTCACATCTTTTCAAAGGGCAATGGCTCAGCAATACCAAATTTTCTAGCATTGTAGGGACCCTTAGGGGGAACATGACTGGTGAGTTTCGGGCCCCTAGGCCAAAGAGGTCATAGCCTAGGGTCAAAAAACCTGTTTATTTGGGCTATTTCAATGGTAGTGATGGTGACGTACATAAATCTCAGCTATGGCCGTTAGCAACGTCTGAATTTCATGAAATGTCTCATGCAGGTAGAAGACATATTGTTAGACTTGGATTCCAAAGATGGGGTCCCTACATCTCTGCAAACCAGAGTTACAGGGGTCCAAAATTGGTAAAATCCCCCATAGACTTTCATTGCCTCCCTATTTCACTTTCCAAAATCTCACATCTTTTCAAAGGGCAATGGCTCAGCAGTACCACATTTTCTAGCATTGTAGGGACCCTGTTTCAGTGCTGCCGGAGGCATCGTCACAGATCGGCGTATCCGCCTCTCCACAGAAAATGCAGACCGTCTGACTCAAATTAAAATGAATCAATCCTGGATTGGAAACGACTACGCAACACTCCCGGATCCCAACCAAGTAACATGAACAATGAACATCTGTGATGGGTTAGCGTTTCTGGTCCCTGTTTATTGAACCTCTCATCTGTATTACATTTATGACTGCATGGCGACAAAACGCAAATTGCTATCCGCACGCTTCTTGTCCTCATGCAAGGCCTGGGTTGTTGTGTCTCAAAGCGTGGCCTTCTCCTCCTGCGCCACCCTCCTCCTGTTCCATCACGTGTGTTGCTGCTGGGTTAGCGTTACCGGTCCCTTTTCCTGGAACCTCTTATATGTATTACATTTATGACTGCATGCCGACAAAAAGCATGTTACCTGTGCAAAGAAAACAGACATTTCCCGCATCTAAAAGACAGTTTTCCCTTTAAAACTTTAAAATCGATTTTCTCAAAAACTATAAGCTCTTTTTGCTAATTTTTTTTTCCTCTTGTACCCACTCCCAAGGTGCACATACCCTGTAAATTTGGGGTATGTAGCATATAAGGAGGCTTTACAAAGCACGAAAGTTCGGGTCCCCATTGACTTCCATTATGTTCGGAGTTCGGCTCGAACACCCGAACATCGCGGCCATGTTCGGCCCGAACCCGAACATCTAGATGTTCGCCCAACACTACACGTGACCCGTTCGGCCAATCACAGCGCTAGCCAAACGTTCGGGTAACGTTCGGCCATGCGCTCTTAGTTCGGCCATATGGCCGAACAGTTTGGCCGAACACCATCAGGTGTTCGGCCGAACTCGAACATCACCCGAACAGGGTGATGTTCTGCAGAACCCGAACAGTGGCGAACACTGTTCGCCCAACACTATCAGGTACACTTTAAGTAAAGGGAAGTTTAGTTCAGGTTTTCTTTAACCAATACTGTTTTAAAGCTTACCTGAACTGACCAAAAATACCCTAAAATCAACATGAAAATGTATTTATTATGGAGTCCTGACACTTACAGGTCACCTTTTGTCACTGGCTTCCACTGTGTTTCACCGCTCTGTCCCCGTTTTTGGCTCTGACTGAAGTCAGTAACATAGAAGCCAAACCAGCTCTCCTCCATTGGAGCATGCTCTGTCCCTCTCCTCACCCTCTGTCAGCACTCCAGCTCAGTTGTGTACTGCTGGGAGCATTATGCGCAGTTCAGAAGTGCCGCTCCTGTAAGTATCAGGACACCACAATTAACCAATGTTGATGTTCATTTTGAGATATTGTGGGTTAGTTCCGGTGTCCTTTAAAAATCATACTACACAACTGAACGATGATGCATACAACCCAATTCCCGTAGAGGAGGTTTGCAAATAAGCAAAAAAAAATATCCTTTATTGACATTTCAACATAAAAAAAAGAAAACAGTGGCAACAGTTCAATCAGTCAATCAGTATTATATCTCAGGATGTAGACAAGAGTCCTGGGAAACATGTTATTAAAGTACCACTCAAGTTTTCCAACTGTATCCTTACTGGCTTCTCTCGTTATAGGAGATAAGTGTACCAATTACTTTCCTTTTTAACCTCCCTGGCGGTAAGCTCGAGCTGAGCTCGGGCTATGCCGCCGGGAGGCACCGCTCAGGCCCCGCTGGGCCGATTTGCATAATTTTTTTTGTTACACGCAGCTAGCACTTTGCTAGCTGCGTGTAACCTCCGATCGCCGCCGCTACCCACCGATCTGCCGCTATACCCGTCGCCGCAGCCGCCCCCGCCCCCCCAGACCCCATGCGCTGCCTGGCCAATCAGTGCCAGGCAACGCTGTGGGGTGGATCGGATTCCCCTTTGATGTCACGACGTCGATGACGTCGGTGACGTCATCCCGCCCCGTCGCCATGGCGACGGGGGAAGCCCTCCAAGAGATCTTTGAACGGGATCTCTTGATCTCCGTTCGTCGAAGGCGATCGGAGGGGCTGGGGGGATGCCGCTCAGCAGCGGCTATCATGTAGCGAGACATTGTCTCGCTACATGAAAAAAAAAAAATTAAAAAAAAAGGTATTTGCTGCCCCCT
The DNA here is from genome assembly GCF_040937935.1 of Hyperolius riggenbachi. Classification (NCBI taxonomy): domain Eukaryota; kingdom Metazoa; phylum Chordata; class Amphibia; order Anura; family Hyperoliidae; genus Hyperolius; species Hyperolius riggenbachi. Next base: position 221,671,479 of record NC_090650.1, read on the forward strand.
GGCGGATTTTAACAAACCGCCAGGGAGGTTAATATTTGTAACGATCGGTGTCAGCACAAAGAGAGAATCTGATCATTGATGATCTGCAGAATCATCAATAATACAGATGTATACTTGATTATGGATGATCTGCAGTACCAACAATACAAGTATGACTAACCTCTGAACACCTAATAAAGTGTAAGTGTTTGGTGTAACTGTAGGCTATCTCCCGTGAGGCGGGAGATACAGGCAGCTTGGCCGAGAACCACCTGAGGGGCAGGTGGCTCTGGGAAGTGCAGGGACTATCTCTTTGAGAGAGGGAATAGTGAGAACCTGGCAACCAGGGATATCTGGATATCAGATATAGACTGTACTGCAGCCAGGGGACTCCAGGGGAGAGGCCACTGGCTGCTAACCGGCCGGACTCTCTGAGGAGCAGGAGTCCTAGTTGCAACTGACACTTTGGTGGAATTGTGTCACTGCTAGTACAGATAGACTGAGCACTCAAGGGGTGAGTGACAGCCTGGAAGCTCGGGCAGGCCAGGTCGGCAACACATGAGCAGATAAAAACAAGGAACACCAAGAGCCCCAATAGTGTAATATGTACTGGTAAATGGTTACTAGATAGAGTAAATAGTAATACTCACAAACCAGGGTTACCATTAGGCAACCACTGTAAAGGCAGGTGGGGAGATTTTCCTGACCCCACTCAGGAATAAGAAGTCGCTCTCTGTAGATGAGAAAAAGGGGGTTCAACCCTCCACCCAGGGTGGACTCAATATTATGCAGGAAAACAGAGGCGCCAAAAGGATAAAAGGAAGCTAAATGAGCTTAAAAACCAAATTCTTGGTAAATAGAGGAGGTAGTGGTGGACTTATCTCCTCCAAGTAGACTGCCAACGACTGTAGTAAAGACAGTCAATATATTTTATTTATGAACTCCAAATATGCAACGCGTTTCGCAGGTTTGATCCCGCTTTATCAGGCAATAACAACGGAGCAATAGCATATGTGGTCAGTAGAAGAGCCAGGCACCTCTGGCTCTTCTACTGACCACATACGCTATTGCTCCGTTGAAGGCTGATTCAGTAACCGGGTACAGGCAGGGTCTGGCAACAGGTAGGCAGATATGCAGAGGTACCGAATCAGAAAGCAATAGAGAGGTCGACAGAGCAAATAGTCATAACAGAAATAGAGCAGAGTCCTAGTCTGAGGTGTGAGGTCTGTGGTCTCGACACCCAGGAACTAGTCTAAAGTATAACACAGTAATGACACAGTAATCCTAAGCTTGGGTGTGAGGTCCTTGGTCACAACACCCCGGAACTGGTCTAAAGTATAACACAGCAATGACACAATAATCCTAAACTTGGGTGTGAGGTCCTTGGTCACAACACCCCGGAACTGGTCTAAAGTATAACACAGCAATGACACAGTAATCCTAAGCTTGGGTGTGAGGTCCTTGGTCACAACACCCCGGAACTGGTCTAAAGTATAACTCAGCAATGACACAGTAATCCTAAGCTTTGGGTGTGAGGTTCTTAGTCACAACACCCCAGAACTGGTCTAAAGTATAACACAAGCGTAATCTGGCTATGTGTAAATTCCCAGGTCCACCTGGTTCTAACACACTGTGGGATCTGACTGAGGTCTGAGTGCTCACACGTAAGTATTCGCAGTGGCAGACAACCTGAGACTGACCAGCGAGATCTATATATAGTGCAGCGCTCCTCAGCGCTGCCCAGCGCCACTCAGCCAATAAACAGCTGCGCTGGGATCAGCTGATCGACCTGATCAGCTGATCCCTCTCCTACTGGCATAAAGGTCCTGCCTCCCAGCGCGCACGCACGTAGCTCTCCATCTGTGTGCACTAGAAGGCTCAGACAAATCAGACGCATGCTGCTGTGCGGAAACCTCCGGTCTGAACGTGGAGACAGCCGCCCTGGTGCCAGACCGCGCGGCGGCATCTCCGCAATCCATTACAATATTTAAATAGTTTAACCCACTGGAGTGCCTCCATGCCATGTACATAAAGTAGTCTCTAAGTGGGCAACAGGTAATGCCCCAGACCCAGCCAACCATATTTGTATATTTGTATAGTATGACTATTCAGCATACTCCATGTTTATCTAATTTACTACACCTAGAGGCAATTTTTTCCCTGTGCTTTTTCCCTTTGTGAGGTTTCATGTGGATAAGGGAAACTAAGTACTAATTCAACTATGTCACATAAGATATATTAAAACTGCTGAAAACCAGTGATTATGGATTTACTAAACAAAAATGGGTTTGCCAAAGTATACTATAATGTGCGAAATCATCCAGCAATAACATAATATCTTCAATTCTCCTTATATAACACATCAGGAAATTACAATGAGCGAGATTGCCTCTGGCAGTCTCACGAAAATTTCCTCAACGTTCAGATAGCACCACAAATTTTTGGCGAAGATAATTTGTGAATTTCATTAAGGCTACATTTCCACTAACCCGCTATGTTTCCTCTTCTGCGAGTACGCAGCTGAACCCTGGAAGCCGTGCCAGGCACCGCTATGGGACTCGCTGCTACTCGCATGACAACTGACAGCAATGACGGCTGAATCGATATGGCAAGCAATTTGGCCGGCTGCACCATTATTTCCTATGACAGAGTTACCCCGCACGATTTGCCTGCATCACTATTTGCCTGGATCACTACTGCACTATTTTATCACCTTGTGAATGGTCTACTGGAGAGTAGGGATGAAGGAGAACAATTTTACAAAAAGCAGAATTGTCCTGCCTTCAAATTAGAACTTCCACTGTGAAGGCGGAAGTGGAAGAAGCTGCAGAGCAGCATGGAATGTATCAGAGGGGAGTGGCGGCCAAGGTGAATTAACCCTTGAATCCACAGCCCAAACCTCCTGCACACTTTGCGACAATTAAGCATTTCGCAAAATTGTTGTCGCTCATCCCTACTGGTAAGGTGAGCGGAGCAGAACATCAGCAGTATGTCTTTCTATCCTCCATATTGTCTTTTCAGCCTTTTGCTGTGTGTAATCTTTCTGTTACTTCTCTCTCTCTCTCTCTCTCTCTCTCTCTCTCTCTCTCTCTCTTTCTTTCTCTCTCTCCTTCTCTCTCTCTCTCTATTTCTCTCTCTCTTTCTTTCTCTCTCTCCTTCTCTCTCTCCCCCTTTACTGTCTCTGCTGCCACTTTTTCTCTTTCCCTTTACAGTTTGCTTCTGGAATTCCCTTTGCTCTATCACTTACTAAGGGCTATAAGCTTAATTATTTTCATATTCTAGCTTTATTTTTCCCTGGGCAAGATTTCCCTGGGCAACATTTTCCCCTCATTTCTGGTGTCTCTAGCTACAAGAAGTAATGTAATTTATCCAGGTAGGAGATGGCAGACAATAGCTACACTTATTATAATAGAACAGGAAACAATTCACATCTACTGTATTTTTACCATTTGCTGTCTCACATCTAGAGAGTTACCATCACATCCAATGATGTAAGAAGAGATTTCCATCACAGTGGTCCTGATGGCAATCTAACCTGACAAAAGTTATAACTGGAGATGGTCAGTGATATGCTAATACTTCCAGATAGCATGTAGATTTAATACAAATGTTATGCAGCCTGGAGTTCAAATCCATTTCCTGCTTATTTTGAGTAGCCCAATTTCAAGACGCATACTTGGCACCGTAATATTTATAGCAGTAGTACAATATGAAAGACTTTTTAGGGACACCAAGGACTGTGGTCTGTTTTGACACTGCACAGGCTACCATGTGCAAAAGAGGCAAACTGATGCAAATGTACTGATCTGATGGCTTCACAGTGGGGTAGTGGATAGCACCAGGGTCTCAAGTTCCAACCTGGGCCAGGGCATTACCTGCATTGTGTTCCTGGAAAAGACACCTTTAGGCGCCACAAAGGCCTACTGAGCACACCCTTGGTGGCTGATGCTCTCAAGGCCTTTGAGTCTAACAATAGAAAAGTGCTGTACAAGTGTTAACATTTCAAAAGTTAATTGGTTCCCCCCAACATTGTCGTGACCATTAACAGCTGAATTCCGGCTAACCAATTTGATCAGATTAATCGGATAGATCCAAAAGTTGAATCGATTCCATTAATCTGATCGAATTGGCTAGTAGGTATTTGGCTGTTAATAAGCACGGTTACCCCAACAATTGGAAATGATTGACCGCAGAATTGTACCATTAATGGACACCTTTAGACTATGCATAGACTTTCGTTTGCGACTATAGTAGGATTCAGTTATGAGCTCCTCTTAGGGACAGTTACACTACACTATGTGCTATGTAAGGCACTTTAGAAGCAGTCAGCACTGTATAAATGTACAATAATAGTAATACCTTAAATAGATGTGTAAATATATATATTAAGTTTGTGTGTATTTATTGTTCCAATTGCCAGCTATGGTATAAAATAATACATGGTGTTATCTTTTGGTTCACTGAACCATTCATTTTTCATTAAGTTGTGCCATAAAATGTCCATCAAATGACCTTGCTAAATTAAATATTATGATGTATAAATTAGACATGACATGTTCCTGGGGGTAAAGTATAGCCTTCAGTTTGGAGGAGTTAAGAACTGTCATTTTCTTTCTCAGGGAAAATCAGTTGGATTTATAGGACATGACTGACATTTGCTGAGCAGAAAGTATTTAGCTGATTTCAAGTCACAAAAGAGGATCACTATCTTATACCACCTCATCAAGAAGAGGGGCAATGCATATTTACAGCATGCTAAGCAGTTATGTACAGTATATGTCCTAATTATTATCATCAGACGTGAACTATAATACATTTTGAAAACTATATACTGTATATATATATATATATATATATATATATATATATATATATATATATATATATATATATATAATGGTTCTTCTTCCTGTGTGTGAACCCAATCTCCAGTATTAACCCATTTGTGATCATTTATTGGTGACCCGCTAAGTAATCATTGGATTGTACCTCAGAAAATAATCAGCCTAAATAGGGTATAAAGAGGATTGAAAAAATACTCACAGAGAATATATATATATATATATATATATATATATATATATATATAGGCACAGTAATATTCACTCATGTCATGGCCAAATTAATTTGTGAAATGGCAACAGGTTGGTCAATTTAAACCATGCATGGTCACTGAAAATAACGATGGCAATTCAACATAAGTTGGTAGTATAATCAGGGGTGTAACTAGAAATCACTGAGCCCCCTTGCGGAACTTTGGATGGGGCCCCCCAGCTGTCATTGCTGAAGGGGGGAGTGCTGATGGTAGCCTGAGGTGAGGGAGAGGGGGAGTCAGGCACTCCTCCCCACTGCTATTTGTGCCTGCTGCTCCCCCTTCCTGCACTGCACACCCTCCTGCCCTTAAAAATGGCCCTGGAGGGTCCCGGAGCAAGGGGCCCCCTCTAAGGAATCTCCCCCTGACTCTGGGGCCAGGGGGAGTAGATTTGCAGCCCCCTTGTGGTCCTTTTGCTAAGATAAAGTGAAGAAAGGTCAAAGAAGGTGACAAATGGGACCTTGAGACCCATTAGGCCACAAGCACCTGCCAGATGATCAACAGTTCCATCAAATCATTCAGAATGTCAAAATGTACATACTTCAGTTCTACTCTCACTCCATTTATAGTCACGGCTATTCATTGTATATTGAATATACTAGCTTCATCTAATGACCATAACTTTTCACTGACAATAATCATATAGAGAACTGTTTTTAGAGGAAACAACAGCTTGTGGGCAAATAATCTAACTACAACAATAATTAACACACACACACACATTAATTTAGTATGTATTTTATTTATTTATTGTATTTATAAAGTGCCAACCAATTACGCAGCACTGGACATTAGTTTAGGTTACAGACAAAATTTAGTATACAGCTATACAACAATACAGGAATACAAGAAAAACCAGATCACACAGCACAGTATGAGTACAAGGTAATGCTTAGTCAGTGACTTAATCAGTCACATTCATTAAACTTTATTGTCCATACCTGTGACTTGTTTTGCTTGTAATTACAGTAGTCTGTGTATAAAAAGTCAGATTCTGGACTCTTGACAGTCACCTGCACATTTCAGCCATGGGAAAAGCAAAAGAGCTGCCAAAGGACCTGACATGAAAGTAGAATGCAGCATGTTATCAGAGACTACAGAGGACAATTTGCACTCATCATCCATGGGAAGCACTTGAACTTTCCAATATGATAATGATCCCAAACACAAGGCTAAATCGACCAACCATTGGCTACAGCAGAAAAGTATAGGTTCAGAAGTGGCCATCACAGTCTCCTGACCTCAATATCATTGAGACACTTTAGAGAAATCTCAAACATGCAGTTCATGTGGCATGCTCATGTGGCAAGTTGAAATTGTCAAATAACCCAAGTTTTTGAATTATTATGACTTAAATAAATTCCTAATTTAATGGAGCTTATATTTTACTAAAGTTTCCACTTATGCATTGCCAGATTTAGGGGAAGGCCTCCAAGGCCAGTGCCTAGGACGCTGGACAGAGCAGGGGCAATTGCCCGTTCAGTAAATAGGCACGTTAAAAGTAAGTTCACGGCCGCACCGCTGCACAACTAACTTGCAGCTACCGACTCTCTGCTCCTTCCTCGCCACCTGCTGTTCTTCCTGACTGTCAGCTGGCTCCGCCTCCCACTCTTACTGGTAACACTGGACTCTGGAGATAGATGAGCAGTTCTCGGAGGATACCTATCTGCACTGGGACTCAGTAGTGGCTAGCCAGGCAGGGTAAACAGTATTACACCACAACTGTGGTAAAGAGCATAGATCGGCACTCAGATTGACACGAGGAATGCAGGGGGATGCCTCCTGCTTCCACACTATCGTGCTCTGTCCTGTGCAAGTTGCATAGTCCTCTGGCTGAACAACAGCCATGCCAATTCTCGGGTAAAGAGAGAGCGCGAGAGCAGAGGCCAAGCCAGCAATATATGCAGATACATTTGTATGTGACAGCTGTGCACTTTCATTAAATATGAACACACACACACATTAAAATGACAGCATCACACTATAAAATAAAGTGGGTTTTTGTTTGTTTATTTGTTTGTTTGCACTTTAACAAAAAAGTGTTAACCCCTACCTAACCTATTAACCATCTGTACTTGAACATACTCCCTGCCTATTCTAGGATGTTGATACTATGTCCAAAAAATCCATTGGTGTTTTCCAGGATGTAGAATCTTTATACCTCAAGGCTCATGCACATGTGCATGCAGGGACAGATCTGGGGGGGGGGGGGGGGGGGTGAGGGGGCAGGCGGGTCTCTTGCCCCAGGCGCAGTTTGTTGAATTCATGCACATTCCTGTGTACAAGCACAACCGCCACTGAGGAATGAATGATTGCTGCTATAGTAAATATCAGCAATCATTCAATTAGGCTATCTTTAAAGGGATACTGTAGGGGGGTCAGGGGAAAATGAGTTGAACTTACCCGGGGCTTCTAACGGTCCCCCGCAGACATCCTGTGTTGACGCAGCCACTCACCGATGCTCCGGCCCCGCCTCCGGTTCACTTCTGGAATTTCAGACTTTAAAGTCTGAAAACCACTGCGCCTGCGTTGCCGTGTCCTCGATCCCGCTGATGTCACTAAGAGCGCGCAGCGCAGGCCCAGTATGGTCTGTGTCTGCGCAGTACACTCCTGGTGACATCAGCGGGAGTGAGGACATGGCAACGCAGGCACAGTGGTTTTCTGACTTTAAAGTCAGAAATTCCAGAAGTGAACTGGAGGCGGGCCGGAGCATCGGTGAGTGGCTGCGCCAAAACAGGATGTCTGCGGGGGACCGTTAGAAGCCCCGGGTAAGTTCAACTCATTTTCCCCCGACCCCCCTACAGTATCCCTTTAATCTGGAGTGTTGCATCGGAAATATAAGCACATAGCAAACGCGATGCGATTATAGTTTATAGTGTAACGGTATACTCACATTGGTGCATAAGTGCATAAGCAGTGCGGTACAATGAAATCCACTGAAATAACGCAATTATAACCATGTTAATTGATGTGCCCTTGTGATCTGCAAATGATGCTCAATCCAAAAAATAGATTGGAACAAGGATAATGAAAATGGCTTTTAACTGTTCACATATTCAATTAGTGTTGTCTGTCAGGATCAAGCTCAATCCTGTGGGTGGCACTTTGGTAGATGAGCGCTATACAAACGCATCGTTCAGCTATAGCAGAGTGACAAGTCCTGTTGCTATGGGTAGAGGGGGCAATGGCACAGTGCACGGTGGACTGGGCTCCCAGTGGGCAGGATAGGGAAGGGAACAATGTGCTTGTTCACAATGATGCAGCTTGGCTGTACACACGCTAGATTCTTGGCAGAGCCTCTGCCTTTGGACTAATATGGGGAAGAAAAAATATTAAATAGGTGAACACTTTGCATTTGAACAGACAAAGGTAAATGGATTTCTTATGGGCTTGCAACATTACTTGTGACTGAAAGTAGTTGAGACTAGACTCTGAGAGGCGTATGCTAAGGGATGTTAAAAAAGGGAAATAACCAACTTTGTCTCATGAGGATTAATCCTTTTGGTCTTTGAAACATATTTGCATAATTTCTCAACCCTATCTTTCACTGTGTGACTACATTTAACCATTTCTCCATCCTGAGGATGGTGCAGACAACAAACGCTACACATACATGCAGTTTCTATGTAGATGAGAGGAGGGAGAGTGGTGCATCAAAAGATGTAGTGGCTTCCAGCAGGTGGGGAACAATAGTTGCCCAAATCAATCCAGCATTCTGGATCCATAGGGGACACATCAGGGAAATGTACATTCAGTATAGATTCTCAGCAAAGATGGTCCTAACTAGGCATCTCTGCGGAGTTTAGCTAGTGTATGTACAAGGCATTAACCCCTACCCAGCCCATAAACACCTTGCGTCACCTCTACCTATTCTAAGTATGCCCTACCTATCTCCAGTAAGCCCTTATGGTCTCTGGTTCATCCATTCTTAAAGGGTGCTAAGAGCAGGGCCGCCCTCCAAAACTATAAGCCCGGAGTGGGGATAATGGCCTGCTACATGCCTAGATATTAATGAAATAAGGCATATGGGGCATCATTTAACCTTGAGAAGTTGGAGAATACATTTCCAGTATTTTAGAACACAAGCACCTATCAGAAAAAAAATGTTCAGCAACAAACTGACACCCGCACTTGAAAAAAATGTAACTTTCCTAATCATGGTCCCATTTGGGAAAATTTGAGCAAAATCATAAGAACTTAAAAGATAAAAGAAGAATAAGTAAAAATAAATTGGTAAAATCCAAATGTGCATGCCAGTCATAACGGCCTGCTGTATGCTCAATTATGCTCAATTAGACATGAAAATTAGAGTTATTTTTTCTCATTCCCCGTGCTAGTGACAGGCAGGTAGTGGAAATTGGGTGTTGAATATGATTTGTGCATTTACTGAACAATCAGCTACACCAACTTTGAAAGTAAACCAGATATGAAAAGGTTAAGCATTATATACAGCAGCCAATAGCTACATAATCACGAAACTATTTTGCGGCTATAAATAGGGATGGCAAACAAACCACCTGTCTAGCTATTGTGTCCCTTCCCTCCATGTCAACTTCTGTCTGACTGCTTGTCCTGAATTGTTTGGATAACAATTCCACTATGATGAGTTGGTTGTTTGATATTTTCATTGCAACTTAAGCACTGTACAGCTGTTGGACAAATTTTGACAAGCTACATGTGTTTTACATTGCCATTGCACAGGCCAAGTAAAAAGAAATACATTTTACAAGAGGTCGTGCAGTTTCTACTTAGGAAGATGGAACACTCGACATAAGGCTGAATAAAAGGAAAAAAGAAAACATTGTCATACCTTTGGAAGAATGAGAAAATAGCAGATAACTTTGTATAGCAAGGAGAAAAGAGTATAAAAATCTAAGCTCTTTGGGGATATGAATTTGTTTTCAGTTATCTGCTTCTGTTCATTTGCAGCCTTTAAATAAATCCCCAGGCACGCTTTAAAATTAAATGCTAAGCCTACTACTTTTAAAGAGAATGGGTAGTGCCTTTGTGGCATATTTGCTTTATGTGTTTACTGTATCATGTTTAGCACCAAAAAAAAGAAAAGTCAAACTTAGAAAAATGTATAAATAAATGTGTAATGTGCCATGTTTTCTGCTGATTTGTACTTTCCCAAAATTTGGACAAAGTGGTGTTTGTTTATTTTCCCATTGCTTTTGTTGTGAGATCCCATAGTGGTAAATTCTGTTTTGGTGTAGGTTCTGTGATTGTTCTGATCACAGCAGCCAGGCCCAGATTTACCTCACAGTAGCCTGTAGGCACAGATCTCCTGGCACCATCGACTTCACCCTCGATTAATCTACACACCCCCACCAAACTACACCATAAGCGTGCTGGCTGTCCCAGCTGTCACTTTTGCCTTACCTCCCTTGCCCATCAGAGCAGATAGCTACAGGTGCCCATTAGTATTAGGTAGCCAATATTAAGTAGGTAATAGTATTATGTAGCTAGAGCAACCTCAGTATAAAAAGCTAGAGGTGCCTCTGACTGAGGGGAGATCTCGTCAGTGGAATGCAGAGAGCTGGGTGAGTAACCTTTCATTTACACTCTCATCAGGACTCTGCATAGGGAAGGAGGAAGAGAGGCACTTGGGAGGAAAGTGAGCCACCTTTTCATCATCAGGCGCCACACATTAAATGATGCAGTACAGGAAATGATTTGATGTTTCTTGACAGAATCAGATGCTGTATTTAAATGTATTCAATCATTTAACTTATTTAAATCATGCTTTTATATTTGCCTGAAGTTGAGCATTAAACAATAAAAAGTGGGCTTTATGTCTGGCCCTAACAGACATGTTTCGGCTGTTGGAGGAACCTGGAAAACATTGTATATGAAGTTGCATCTCTGATGTCACTAGTTCGCCACTTTCAGCCACGTGATCAATGTTCTGACAGATCTGAAGACAGGAAATGGCTGGGTTGGGACCAAACTATACAGACTACAATAGGAAGATCCATAAGGGCTTTAGAACTATGCAGAACCTAGTATATCATACAGCTGAAAATGTATTCATCACTTATTTTAGCTAGAAACATTTTTTCTCATTTGCATTGCTTGCTAAGTATTGGATATGATTACTTTCTAACCTACAAGTCTTGACAACAAAGAAGTGATGTCTCCTGCCATTTGACCATGATTCCTGCTTGCATAGCCACTAAATGGAGCAGGCCAGGGAAACACCTCTCTCGCTGTACTCAAGTACTCAAGTCAGAATTTGAGGTGCTTTCACTTTCCTAGATCTACACAGCAATGCCCACATGTGGCTAAGGACAACATAAAAGTCTGTGTAGAGTACAGGATTGTACTCCACATCATCACTGCTTTCTTCTATTTAGATCATGTGACAATGATCTCTGGCACAATATAAAAATATCTGAGCACGCAGTTTTCTCAGACATGCTTTATTTACCTAATGCAGGAAGGAGAGTAGCACAGGCAAAAAACATATTTGGAAACTGTAGATCAACTTTAACATAGGAGAAAAGAGGAATACAGTAGAGTCTTAGTTATCCGGAACTCAACTGACCAACAGTCTCAACAGAGGCGCTTGGCAGCTGCACTGACCAGTACAAGTTATTGCTCCCGTTATTGCCTGATAAAGTGAGTTTGATCCTGTGAAACGCGTTGCATTGTGAAGTGTATAAATAAATGTCATTGTTGACTATTAAATGAACCAATTCAGTGTCTACTTACTGGGGAGGTAAGTCCACCCCTACCTCCTCTTTTAAATGTTTTTTTTTACGGTTTTATGCTGTTATTGGCACCCCTGTTCCATCCTTGCTGCATTCTCAGGTCCACCCTCGGTGGAGGGGTGTTGCCCCCTTGTCTCCTATATACAGAGAGATACTTCTTAATCTGAGTGGGGTCAGGTCCTAATGCTTCCCACCCACCTATACAGTGGCTGTCTTTGAGGTAACCCACACTTGTGAGTATAACAGCACACATTTTGTCTTCTCCATAACCTGGTTATACTACATACTACACTATATTGGGCTCTCTGTGTCCCTTTCTGTTTTCCTCCTACAAGTATAACCAACAGTCTCAACCAACAAGCACAATTCGCCGCCTGTTCTCACAGTGGTGAAGACCAACTCCTTAGACTGTTTGTGGGCTCTACTATGCTTAAAGACTGGATTCCACAGCTCCCCCAAGGTTAATATGCATCAGCCCATTGGTGGCGTATAACCAAAACTCTACTGTATTGGGTAGTAATTAAATGAATAAGACATCTGCAGTGAAAATCCTTGTTCACGTGTAAAATGTCCTTAACATAATATTGTTTTACAATTACTATACAAAGTCAGCATACATTTAGGAAATAAAAGCAATTGACACATTGCATTGTTCCTGTTCAATGCTTTGTTTCCTTTCTTACAGTTATTCGAGCAAACAGAAACATGACTTGATGATCAATTGAACCTGTATTTTTATTGTAATATACTTTCCTCGCTTACATGCTTGCATGTAAAACACACATGCAGGAAAAATGAAAACGGGAATCCCTTCCTATATCCTAATATCATTAAAACGTTCTTTCATAAAGTAATTTTTTGTTCATGCAGATCTATAACTTTAAACGTGCAATTCAGAATAGACAACACCATTTTGTAATCCTGATATTTGAAGAATGTTGCTTCCCTGAAGCCAACACAGTGTTCATGTTTAAAAGAAAAAAAAAACAATCTTTTAAAATGGTGAACGCAGATCAGCAAAATGTTGAAAACATTTGACACAGCAACAGTAGCTTACCTGATCAATGCAAGCTCACGTTAAAACTTCCTAACAAGATAATGCCAAAAGAAGAAACAATCAATGATATTGCCAAGCCTAAACACATCAATAATACAATAGCAAAAGGTGGAAACATTTAAGAATGACGTAGGGAAATCTCCTGTCCTTAAGCTAAAGGAATTTAGTACTTTTCTCAGAGTAAATGCAAGAAGTTCATAATAAAGATGCTCTTATTGTACCGGAAGCCACTAGGGGCACGCTCAGTAGGCAGTAGCAGTGTTTTGGAGTCTAGCCCAAGGACTCCTTGCTGAATAAGTATTGGCTTACTGAACGAGAAGAGCCGATAGAGTACTTACATGTTTAAACAGTTGGTGTCTGATGTCAGAAACGATAGTTTAACTCTATATTGGTGATTTTTAGTATAACGCTATATTGGTGATTTCTATGTATTTTGATGAACTTGTATTGAAGAAGGACCTGGAAGACAAACGGTCTGTGTAATAAGCACTTTAAAGGGGAACTGTAGTGAGAGGTGTGTTGAGGCTGCCATATTGATTTCCTTTTAAGCAATACCAGTTACCTGGCAGCCCTGCTGACCTATCTGCCTGCAGAATCACACCAGGAACAAGCATGCAGCTAATCTTGTCAGATCTGACAAAAATGTCAGAAACACCTGATCTGTATGCAGTAACTTGGTATAGGAAGTATAGTTTATACAAATATATATATATATATATATATATATATATATATACAGTATACATATATATATATATATATATTTATATATATATATATATATATATATATATATATGTGTGTATATATATATATATATATATATATATATATATATATATATATATATATATATATATATATATATTATATGGTTTTAACCACTTGAGGACCATGGGCTTAAACCCCCTAGTGACTAGATCATTTAAAAAAAAAATAGGCGACTGCAGCTTTAAGGCCTCGCTGCAGGGCTGTACAACTCAGCACACAAGTGATTCCCCTCCCCTTTTCTGCCCACCAACAGAGATTTCTGTTGGGGGGCTGTGATTGCTTCCTCAATATTTATTTATTTATTTTTATAATAAATGTTCCTATTTTTTTATTATTATTTTTAAACCCTCCCTCCCTCCTCCTGCCAGCCAAACAGCGCGATCGGCTGTCATAGGCTTCAGCCTATGACAGCAGATCGCTTCCTTGCTGCCCAGGGGGTCAGCTGTGTCACATGGCTGTCCCCAGTACAGCGCTGCTGTAGATCGCATCGCTGTACAGAGTAAATAGACGGCGGTTACAGCCATCTAACAGTCTCCTAGTGACGATCGCCGCTGGGAGACAGATGATGGAGCGGAGCTCCATCATCCAAGCAGAGATGCATGAGCATTGGCGTGCGTGATCTCCTGCAAAATCCCACCCCAGGACTTTACGCCGATCGGTCCTGGGGCCGCCGCCACGATCACGCCCATCGGCGTGATGCAGTCGTATAGGATTTAAGTAGAGACAGATTGGTCTGTAACAAAGACAACCTGAGTGGAAACTATTATAAAATCAGTGAGTCTTCTAGTGTATATGTAGATATAGGAATCCACAGCACACTAGTGCCACTAATAAAAATCAAGGCTTTATTAAAAGTCAAAGGAAGACAGTGGCTATACTGTCTGTCATCCTTTGACTTCTAATAAAGCATGGATTTAATTGGTACTGGTGTGCTATGGTTCTTTGTATCAATCTGTATTGCTTAGCCATTTGGATAGTTTATCCCGCACCATTGTGCGGAGCAAAATGTGGGGAGCGCTTCCTGATAGAGGCAGAGTTTAGCTCTGTAACTCTGCCTCCATTAGCATCAATCCCCACTAATTGCTGCCTCTCCCCGCCCCTCTCTTTCTTCTTTCACTGAAAGGGGCGTGGGAGAGGTGGCGGCGATCAGCAGGGATTTGCGCTAATGGAGACGGAGCTACAACGCTATGTTCTCCCTTCCCAGGCAGCAAAATCCACAACTTGGAAAGTCATGGAATTTTTCCCCGGTATTTGGGGGGTTTAAATACAGCGTTCTACCGCAGGAATGCGGCGTTTCACTTACGCTCATATTGCTAAAGATGATTGAACAGTAAAATTTAGAATTTTAGATGGCTTCAGAGTCTCTTTAAAGCAATGTAAGGTGAAAATAAACGTATGAGATGATACATTTTATGTGTAATATGGATATGAAATAGAATATTAGTAGCAAAGAAAAGAGTCTCATATTTTTATTTTCAGTTATACAGCTTTATTAATAACATTACATCATACAGTTATAGTTTTAACTTAGAATTCACATTCGGCCTTTTAAGCTGTAAAACAGAGTAGCGCTAATGACCCTTTGAATTTCTTGCAGTAAAACCTTATCTCAAGCTGTCTCTCACTGTTTTTTTGCCTGTTTAAGCTCTTCAGAAGACAGGACTAAGGGCTGGTTCACACTGCAAGTGCTTTTCTAAGCGCTTGTGATTTAAAAGGCACTTGCTAATGTAATCCTATGTGTATGTTCTCACTTGAGCAATGTGATTTTAAAAAAACAAAAATCACCCATAGCATTGCATTAGCAAGAGCTTTTCATTTCTTACTCAGCAGGAGGATGACCGCTGCAATCACCACACATGCGGTCATTCAATCAGGAGCAGGAAAATGGTAAGCCACATAAATGTTAGTCAGCAAGAGATATCCCGCTACACTGATGATTCAATAAAAGTCCAATCTTTCTGGCAGCATCTATGGATACACAGCAAAATAGCTCACGCATATCGGAGCAAGCATAGCTCCTTAGTCCTCATTGGTGTAAGTTTTCATTTCAATTCATTTCTTAGAAAAGCTCTTGTAGTGTGAACCAGCCCTGAGTAGGGCCAAGTTAATTGAATAGCTGAGAGAAGCTCTTTCGCATAGATAACAACTCAAGTTTGTTAACTATTCCTGTATTGGAAAACAATATAAGACCTTCTTTGCTATTAGTGCACTTTTTATTATCCGTTCTGCACATACAATTCACTGGGCCTGATACACAAAGCGGTGCTAACCCAGTTAGAGACTTTAGACGTGATAAACATTGCACCACGCTGGTGAAAAGCCAGTTTAGGCGTGATAAGTTTAGGCGTGATAAGTTTAGATAAGTTTAGATCGCGCGCAAAGTCCCGCACGCAAAGCAGCGCCATTAAACTCTATGCAAAGTGCACCAGACTTTGCTAGCACAAAACTTTTGATCAGCTGTGCACTGCGGTGCTAACCCAGTTGGTGCTATAGTTATCATGCCAAAACTTATCACGCCTAAACTTATCACACCTAAACTTATCACGCCTAAACTGAGTTTAGGCGTGATAAAGGGCATTTTACCAGCGTTCTAACTGTTAGCACCGCTTTGTGAATCAAGCCCACTATCTCATAAGTGTATTTTCACCTCAGATTTGCTTTACAGCTAAATAATCACAACCTTCTGTTTTAAGGCAATATTACATTTAGTATTTTTAGAGGGCTTTTTGGCCTCTTAATCCTATATACTTTCCGAGTGGTCCTGAGTCACCATGAGCTATGACCAGGATATTACTGGTGTGATTTTGGTGAGACTGCATTGCTGAGCTATAAACCAGCCCTGTAGTAGTTAGCAAATCAACAATGAATATGCACTGTATTAGCTTTAGGGCTAGTTCATAGTGCTCAGTTGCGTTGCAGAATATATCTGCATGTCAACTCACTGCCTTTACTATTCTATGGTGCTGTTAACAGTACTGCGTTGAAACTGAATGCATTATTCTAACTGAATGCATGACTTTTTATGTCCAGCCTCAATATCAATTATGCAGCGTGCAACCATTGTGAACCTAGCCTTAAAGAAACATGGTCCTAATTTTTGAGTAGCGCTCAAGACCTCACATCAGCCGCTTGAAATCCGCCCATCTCCACCTGCTCTCTTCTCATTGAATTCAATACGGCCAGTAGCGTCCGACGTAGATCCGCCCTACACGTTTCGTTAGAGGGTCTGACTCATCAGGGGCTGACGTCAGATGCAACGCTGGCCTCACATATACCTCTAGCGCCTCCCCCCTGTCTCCCATGAACTTCTTACTCATGCGCGCCACTACGTGGTGCACATGTATGCGTCCAGACGGGCGCACCTACCATACATCATGCATCTCAATGCCCGGAAGTGCCCTGCACTCGATTCCTAAAGGAAATTCCTACGCGTGCGCCCCACTACGCGTCCAACCGGATGCATACTGCATACGCCATGCGTCTCAACACCCAGAAATATCAAGTGAGCGCCTTACATCTAGCGTCTCAGCAAGCAGGAAGTGTTGCCTTAGCAACATATCAACAAGAGAAGGGAATGTAATTGCAACCAAAGGAACGCATAAAAATGTATTTTAAAATTCGTAAATTCTAAGAAAACGCATTCCTAAACGGAAAATTGTCAGAGTGGTCACTTACAATACACAGTACACATTGGAGTAGTCATTTACAATGTACATACAAACAATAAAAGCTACATTTTATCAAATATAATATTCTCTAGCATTGGGTTCAATCAGTTCTAGTGGAACAATTTATGTCAAGTTCAACATTCAGTCCAGAAGGGAACAATGTATCTAAGTCAAATATCCATTTTGTTTCCTTCTTAGAGATCTCTGTAACTTTATTACAGCCCCTCCATGCCGGTAACAATTTTTCAATCTCACAAAAATGCATAGCAGTCGGATCACACTGGTGTCTCTGTTTACAATGCATAGACAGGCTATGTTTTTCAAATCCTTTCCTGATGTTAGTCACATGATCACCTATTCTTTCTTTCAGTGTCCTAGTGGTGTGGCCCACATATTGTAGGCAGCATACACACCAGATCACATAAACCACCCGAACGGTGGCACAAGTAACAAAACTCTTGATTTTAAACTCCCTCCCATTTGAGCGATACTTGAATCTCTACTTGTCAGTGCAATTGCAAATTTTTATTTAACTTTTAATTAACGGTTTTACGCTATGTACTGAAATTTCAGTTTGCAGTGTCTGATGACTTAAAGAGAAACTCCAACCAAGAATTGAACTTTATCCCAATCAGTAGCTGATACCCCCTTTTACATGAGAAATACAATGATTTTCACAAACAGACCATCAGGGGGCGCTGTGTGACTAATTTTGTGCTGAAAACCCTCCCACAAGAGGCTCTGAATACCGCGGTACTCTGGGCAAACTGCCACAATGTAACAATGTTCACAGACAGGAAATGGCTGTTTAAAGCTGTCTGTAACAGCCAGAGCAGCTAGAAACAGCTACATAACTTGCCCACAGTAACAATGTCACCATGTATTACATGTCAGAATGTGAATCTGGGAGAGGAAAGATTTTACAATGAGCAAACACTGACTAAATCATTTATACATAATTATTGTAAAAATAAAGCACTTTTTTTAATTAAATTATTTTCACTGGAGTTCCTCTTTAAGGGTGAACTGTGGATGCTATCCCCCAATGTTATCAATCTTAACTCCGGAGAGCTTTGGAGGACTACTGGATGAGTGCGGACATTGTGGGGGAATGTCATGGTGCTCACCTGAGGTGTCTTAGTCGACTTAAAACTCATGGATCATTATCCATAGCCTATGTGAAGGTGGTTGTGATTAAGTTATCATCAGAGTCACACTATTGTCTTTGTTTTCTATGTGATGTGCTGGCCCTGCAAGGAAGGATATTAAGGAATCTGGATGTTGTAATACCTGTGGACCTGTGGACTTGTACCTTCTTGCTGGACGTTATCAGGTTTATCTTTATTCTAACTTAGGTGAGGTCTTGAGCGGTGCTCAGTAATATTTTATTTATGGACAATTTTTTTCATCAGATTGTATGAGCGTGCACCGCATACAGTGCTACAATTTATCACCAGGAGCGCTAACCTTAGACTGTTTTTATTTCCGTTATGGTCTTAATTATACATGCAGTGGCGTAGCTACAAACCTCTGGGCCCCGATGCGGAATCTGGATGTGGGCCCCCCCCCCCCGGCAACAACAGCCCCCCCTCCCCCGACAACACCCGACGGATGCACACACATATCAAAATCCCTATAGCCAGCTATAGGTACCCCCAGTATAGGTAGTCAGGCATAGGTAAGCCAGTATAGTTGCCCCCGGTATAGGTGAGATAGGCAGGCGCCGCCGGTATAAGTTAGATAGATAGGTGCCCCCAGTACAGGTTAGCTAGGTGGGTGCCTCTAATATAGGTAGCCAGAATAGTTGCCCCCAGCGTAGGTTAGATAGGTAGGTGCCCCCAGTATAGGTTAGTTAGGTAGGTGCCTCCAATATAGGTAGCCAGTTTAGTTGCCACCTGTATAGGCTAGCTAGGTGCCCCCAATACAGGTTAGATAAGTAAGTGCCCCCAGTATAGGTTAGATAGGTAGGTGCCCCCAGTATAAATTAGATTAGGTCGGTGCCCCCTAGTATAGGTTAGATTAGGTAGCTGCCCCCCAGTATAGGTTAGATTAGGTAGCTGCCCCCCAGGATAGATTAGGTAGCTGCCCCCAGGATAGATTAGGTAGGTGCCCCCCAGTATAGGTTAGATGAGGTAGCTGCCCCCCAGGATAGATTAGGTAGCTGCCCCCCAGGATAGATTAGGTAGCTGCCCCCCAGGATTAGGTTAGATTAGGTAGCTGCCCCCCAGGATAGATTAGGTAGCTGCCCCCAGGATAGATTAGGTAGGTGCCTCCCAGTATAGGTTAGATTAGGTAGCTGCCCCCCAGGATTAGGTTAGATTAGGTAGCTGCCCCCCAGAATAGATTAGGTAGCTGCCCCCAGGATAGATTAGGTAGGTGCCCCCCAGTATAGGTTAGATTAGGTAGCTGCCCCCCAGGATTAGGTTAGATTAGGTAGGTGCCCCCCAGGATAGATTAGGTAGCTGCCCGCAGGATAGATTAGGTAGGTGCCCCCCAGTATAGGTTAGATTAGGTAGCTGCCCCCCAGGATTAGGTTAGATTAGGTAGGTGCCCCCCAGGATAGATTAGGTAGCTGCCCCCAGGATAGATTAGGTAGGTGCCCCCCAGTATAGGTTAGATTAGGTAGCTGCCCCCCAGGATTAGGTTAGATTAGGTAGCTGCCCCCCAGGATAGATTAGGTAGCTGCCTGTCCCCATAATGGAGGGGGGGCCGCAGCCGCGGGGAGGGCAGCCCGACCTCTCCCTCCCTTCCTCTCCCCGGGGCCCCCCCTCAGATGCAGAGTAAGCGGCTAACGGAAGCGCTATAGGCAGAACTCACCTCCGTCCCTGGTTCCAATCGCCGCTGATCTCCTCTCTGGCTGGCTCTGCATAGATGCTTACACACGCAGCTTCCTGTTTAGCCGGAAGCTGCGTGTGTAAGCATCTATGCAGAGCCAGCCAGAGAGGAGATCAGCGGCGAGTGGAACGCAGGGAGGTGAGTTCTGCCTATAGCGCTTCCGTTAGCCGCTTACTCTGCATCTGAGGGGGGGGCCCGGGGAGAGGAAGGGAGGAAGAGGTCGGGCTGCCCTCCCCGCGGCTGCGGCTCCCTCCTACCAGCGCGAACGGGCGCATGGCCCTGCAAACGGCGATGGGCCCCCCGGGCCCCTCCCCCGCCTCCTCAGGAGCCGGGCCCGGTCGCCAAGGCGACCGCTGCGACCACGGGCCCTACGCCCTTGTATACATGTATAATTACCACAACGGCCTCGATTCACTAAAGGGTGCTAAGTGTTAGCAGGCCAGTGAAGAGGCACTTAGGATGCGAAAACTGAGCTGATAACGTTGCACCGGTGTGCTCGAAACATCGCACCTTCGCGTGCACCGCGCAGCGCTAAACTTTGCGCGCGGTCAGTAAGAGCTTTACACATGCAAACTACTTAGCACCCTAGTTTGCATGTCCAAAGCTTTTAGGCGTGCTGACTTGGTTAGCACCCTTTTGTGAATCGAGGCCAATGTGGATTCCACTATGTACACTTTTTTTTATCTCCTGACATTGCACATAAGTAACTGACAAATTCAGTTGCTGGAAACTTGCTGCAAATGTCTGTGAGGAGTTGCCCTTGCACAGACAAATTAAAAAATCAAACTTCAGCACTATGCACTTCTATTTGTTTTTAAAGGGATCTGAGTAGTGCAATTTAAAAACTAGTCAATTGTGCAGGCTTTAGGTTTACAGCAGACATTTACTTACAGTACCTCATAGCCCCCGTGTCTATATGGAAGCTTCCATCTACTGTGTCCCTTGCCACAGAATCACAGATTCCCGCTGGTTATTCGTATATCCACGGGTGCACAATGGATGCCAAGGATGTGTGATGAATGACAAGAAATGTAGTTCCCATTGATGTGGTCACATGATGTAATCACAAAAATGGTGGTATGAACAGGATGGCTGTCCAGTCACGCCACACCATGATCTTGCGCTTCTAAGCCACAGACCCTGAACAAGCATGCAGATCAGGTGCTCTGACTCAAGTTTGCCTGGATTAGCCATATGCTTGTTTCAAGGTTGTGACTCAGACAGTACTGATACCTGAAGATCAACAGGACTGCCAGGCAACTGGTATTGTTTAAAAGGAAATACATATGGCAGCCTCCATATCACTCTCACATTACACTTTAAGTTAACAGAAGAAAAGATGGAGATCCGTTTTATTCCTCAGTCTTCTACCAAGAAACTACCTAAATTCTACAAGGTTTGGAGTCTGTATAGAATGGGACACAGTCAAGAACAGCTATACAGATTTAGTGTCTCAATCCATAGGGAAATACTTGAGAATTTATTCTGTCCTGTTTAGGGTTCAGTTTGGCTTTACTGGTAATTTAGACTGCTTGGCCCTTCTCAGTGGGTATAGTGCTGGAGAAGGCACCATGCCATGGATAGAACAAGACTTACTACTGAGCTTCTGACTGTGACCACATTCATAGAAAAACAGTGCATGGTGTTCAAGCAAATACTTCATGTGTCATATTCTAACTACAGTTCAAGTATATTAAACAAACATGCAGTAGAACAGAATCATCTTGTTCCAGCTAAAATAACTTTTTTATAGTCATAATGAGAACCAGAGAAAACAATTTTATCAGTTTATTTGCCCAACAAGAGACTCATTGAGAAACACAGTATCCGTCCTGTATTTGATGAGAAGGTCCTTTTTCTATTATCTTGCTGTTAAAAGTACATTAAAATGTGCTTGTTTACAAATGCCAAATATATAAACAGAGCATTGGTCAGTATTTCCATAGTAATGTGCTGACATATTGACAAGTGTATCCACCTTACAGCATTTCTATCTAGTCCTTTAGGCCCATTTTACACATGCATTGGAAATCTGCATTGCATTACCCCTGAAATAGAATTGAGTCTGACGAAGACTGCAGAGCCGAAAGCTTACTCTTGTTCTTTTAAGTCAGTGAATAAATGGTATCATCCTGATTCAAAACTTCTTGCTATTTCATATGAAAGAGAGGGTCAGGAGGTAAAACTGGACAATATGGAAAACAGCCCTCCCAAACTTATTTGAGCTATCAGTAACACGTTCTAGTTCCAGATAAATCATGACTGTAGGTGCTAATATGTCTATATTATTATTATTATTATTATTATTATTATTATTATTACTACTACTACTATAGATTTGTATAGTGTCAACATATTTCATGATGCAACAAACAATGCATAGAACATACAGTTGCAAGGCGCATGGCTTTCATCTCAATTATTTGCTGCTAGCCAAGAACTTTGAATGTAAAGGTGGATGATTGGTTGAGGCCTATTCAATGAACCTACATTTAGTTGCAACATCTAAGGATTCATTCTACATTCTAGCATCATACAGCAATAGCTCTTAACTTGGAATAGTATAGGCTTGATTTACTAAGTCATCTCCAAGTACCATATTTTTCAGACCATAGACGCTCTGGACCATAATACACACCCAGGTTTGGAGGACATAAATCAGGAAAAAATATACATATTCTAAATCTGGTGCGTCCATGGTGCAGGGGCATCTTGTGGACCCTTTCCCCCTAAACTGTCTCTATCTAAGCTACACAGCCCAGTGCCCAGCTACACTAGCCACTGCTGCCCACCCAGCTACACTAACTACCCCTCATTAACCCCTGCTGCCCCACTAGCTACGGTATACTATCCCCTGCTGCCCTCCAGCAACAGTAACTACCCTAAACTAACCCCTGCTGCCTTCCAGCTACAGTAACTACCCTATACTAACCCCTGCTCCCCTTCAGCCACACTACATACCCTAAACTAACCCCTGCTGCCTGCCAGCAGTTTATTCATTTTTTTTTTATCCAGCCCAGGTTTGCTAGATCACTCTTGATATCACAAGCGAGGATGTTTGGAGAAGCTTTATCAAAAGATATTCGGAAATGCCTTAGTAAATCGGGCCCTATGCAGAATGTGCATGCTTGTAATGGACAATGTTTAGTTTGTGCTGTGCCACATACAGCATATGAAAAAGCTCTGTGAATATGTGCAGTTTTTGTTAACCACCTCTCTTATGTGTACAAGCTCATGTTGCTTTGTTTCCTATGATATTTAAAGCTGCAAAGGCTGTTTGGAGAAGGGGGGGGGGGGGGGGGGCAGGTCCACTTTTTATATTACCATTTTATTGCAGTGAGCTTGTGCACAGGGTAATTTAGTATAATAAATACTTTTTGTATCTCAAATGTGTTTGATAGCTCCCTTCCTGTTGTATTGAGGATTAGCCTTAATGGAAAGTGTTCGAGTAACCCTGTATGTTTTTATTTGTTATTACCATACCCCTATACTTGCCTGAAATATACATTATTAAATATTGTAGAACAGTAATACAATGCAGACACACCTTTTTTTTTACAAATGGGTCCTTTATAATATATACCTGAATACACTAATTAGTGTATTCAGGTATATATTGAGTTTGACTCACTTGGAATTCATCCTATATTTCTCAAACTGACCTATGCCTATCCCTCAGCATGTCTTTTGTAACACAGCTATAGAACTTAGTATTGCGGCATAGGAAACTAGGATTCAGGGGGCTGAATTATTCCACAGAGTAAAATCAGTTAGCAGAGGTGCATGGTTGTGATAAGATGTTTACACCATTGCACAGAGCTGAAGCCATTGCAGTGTGCTGGCACCATTGGAAAAATACTTTCTTTTTCATTTGCTTTGCATATACAGCAAGCTCCCTTTTTATTATTCTCAGTGTAGCCCTTTGTCTAAATCTACATGCATGTCAACATAAAAATATATATTTTAAAAACTTAATTTTATTTATTTATGTGAGGTAATCAGTTTTCACATAACCAATTATGGCTTCAAACTTCTGTGATATCTGTTTTAACTATAGTAATGAACAGGTAGTTGTTTACTTTTTATATTACTAATAGTAAAGGCGCTTGTATACTTTTCCATAACAGTACATGTGCATGGTCATGCATCGTCTTGCAGTTTGAAGGTCATATTGGAACATTGTCAGTTGTGTGACTGCAGTCTTGTGCATATGACCACAGTTTGAAGTTCTTCTTTAATAAAGCTAAACTTCTGGTGAGAGAGGAAAACCCTAGAGCATTAATAGCAGATTTTTTTTAAGAAATCCAGTCCCTTATGACATCTCTATTTGGGAATCACTGGGAATGGGTCAGTAAATGAGGCCCTATACGCTTGTACAGTATGTGTTATTGCTTGGGTAATGAAAAGTTGGACATTGTGTTAGCTGCATGAGTAGGTGCATAGCTAGGTTAAATGACAATATTTTTTTTCCTTTTTTTCCTTTTGCTTTAGGTCTCATTTCGCCTTGCAGGGGAAGTAAACATAAACATTTTTTCCACACATGGATTTATTCTCACAGTGCGTATTCATATGTGGAAAAATGCAACATTTTCCCCATCAGAAGAACATATGTTATAGAACACTTGCATGGTATCCAGGCAAAAGCAACAGGCTGTCAGTTTACTTTTTTCTGGCACCACAAAAACAAAAATACATTAGATGTCAACCAGCCTGCTGCTTGTTATTACCTTTGGAAATGACACATATTTAACAAGGAAATCAAAATGGTTAAAATATAGAGAGGCATTAAAAAGATTGATAATTACAATGAATCATTTTGGCAACCAATGAAAGCTGTAAAAGTTTTCAAAGCATATGTAAAGCGATACGCCTTCTAACAATTTGTTATGTCCCAATACACTTCTGCCTCTCAAAATGTAAATATAATTAATAAATTAACATATTAACCTGGATCATATCAGTCCATTGCGGGGGTTACCAAATTGTAGGGCAGCTACTGTAACATTTGTGTGATCATTGTCATTTGCAGCAAGAAGTTTTCATAACATACCGGTAATACTAGCGGTGGATAGTTTTGAAGGATTGTTTCTGATTGCTGCTGATCCTCATCCCTGCTATGTCTCTATGTCAGGCACTTTTATTTTTGATATAAATGAATAAAAATGTCCATTCTGAAGTGCCCCACTGCTCATTGATGTACAAAACAGCCCATGTATGATTCTTATAACTATGCCCCCTTAGTCTTATTGAGCTTTATTATATTCTAAGCACCATGATCATCATGGTTCTTTCTTCAGGCTGGTAATTATAATGTGTTGTTGTAATAATATTACATTCATTTGTGAGCCAAGTATTCACATTTAAGCTTACCTAATAAGGCATAGAAATGATAGTGTGCACGACCCATTAGTCAATAGCAGCCAGTAGGATTTTACTTACCAGCGACCAGATTAGAAGGACTGCTATAGATTATTCTACTTTGCACATTGCTTTAATAAATAAGCCTAACTGTGAGTCAAGAAACAAGAAATATATTGTCCATAAAAATCTGTAAAAAAAAAAAGGATCAGCTTTCAAATAAATGTGCAGTCTAACCACAGATGCCTATAAAAGCAAATTCATAAAATGCTCATAAATTCTTCTAAATGGCATTCGAAGAATTAAGCTGGACAATGTCTTAATTGTGAATAAAGTAAATCAGTATTTGTCTGGCATCCCGGGTATGGCAGAACAAACCATTGCATAAAGAAACTCTGTGCATATAAATATAACTGTCTACAATCACAGTGACAATGTCATTATTATTCATCTCTCAGATGCTTAGACACTGTGTGGGAATACGTATCAAAAAGTCATTCTTTTGGTGAAATGAAAAAACAAAACCAATAACTGAGCTTAAGAATTGGGAGCTGTGATGGATTAGAACAAGTAAGCAGTGTGTGTAAATCTGTGCAGATGAAGCCAGTCTTTAAATATTTCAGATGGCTGTTACTGCTGTTTTCAGTAACGCAGATAAAGCAGTCCAGAAGACCTGTGAAGTTCTTAAAAATTTTAATGAAACTTGAGGCCTCAAATGAAAAACGGATGTCTATTAAACATGTTGCTAGAATTTTAGCAAACTTTATTGGAGAGTCTTGCCTTCTTCTTTTCTAGAATTCTTACACTACCCTGAAATTTAGAACATACACTTCACTCTTTGGTGTACTCGAGCTTTCAGCATAGTTTCTTATGCAAGTTGACTGATAATGCTGTATAATGGTTGAGTAATTATATTTAATTATTGTTATTATCTCACTTCCTGAAAAATGGACATCTTACAACATCAATTTTCTATGATCTGTTTTGCAGGAGAAAAAATCACAGTACCCCCGTGGGTGCCTCATGAGGGCGTGCATGTACATGTAGACGTGCACGGCCACTTTCTGCCAATCTCTACTCACTATATCGCTACACATTGCGCTGCAGAGCTTGTTACTGAAGGTTGCTGGCAGCTTTGTTGATTTTGACACTGGTGTTAGGCATGGGTTTTTTACCAGGGCATGGAGCTTAAAGAGGAACTGTAACCAAGGATTGAACTTCATCCCAATCAGTAACGTTTCCCATGAGAAATCTTTACCTTTTCTTGAACAGATCATCAAGGGGGTCTGTATGGCCGATATTGTGGTGAAAATCTTACCACAGTGTGAGGTCAGTACCTAGGTCCTGACAGTTTACTGTCTGTGTGCAGTGTGTCTGTTTCCAACTGCCAAGCAACCAGTATCTTCCTCTGTGCATATATATATATATATATATATATATATATATATATATATATATATATATATATATATTTATGGAGTATAAGCTAAACTCCCAACTTTTAACTACAAAACCTGGAAAAATGGGTTTACTTTAATATAAGCCGAAGGCAGGAAATGCACCTCCCAGGCACAATGTTGCAGCCCCTTTGGCAACCTTTTTCCTTACCAGTTCACCGTTGCGATGTCTATATCCTGCCCGAGTGCCCCCTTTAGGATTTAGTGCACTGCTGTGAAAGCTTAACAGTTCGTCCGCTGGTACATCTATGCCCCCCCAAGTGTCCCCTTGAGGATGAGCATAGCCATGTGGACTTACCCCCCCCCCTCAGTGTCCCCGCCAGGATGTGCAGAGACATGCGCTTGCCAGGTCGCCACCGGAACCTCTATGCCCCCCCAGGAGGTGCAGATGTGCAGAGCCATGTGCTCACCAGTTAGCCGCTGGGATATCTATGTCCCCACCCCCAATTGTGTCTGTCAGGATGTGCAGAACCACGCACTCTCCAGTTTGCTGCTGGCAGTACACCTAGGCAGTACTTGGGCTTGAGTTTTTGTAGCTCGCCCGTGATCAAGCAATCGAGCAGACGTCATCCTGAATGTGAACGCCGCTGAAGTCCCTAATGGGAGTGGTAAGAGTATCAGACATAAAGTGTCCTTCAAAGCAAATGTTGTTTCACAGGAGAGACTCTGCATAACCAATTGCATGATACCTTTTCTTCTGCTTTTATGCCAGCTGAGAGGTTTGACATTCTACATATGTGTCAGTAATGATCACGTTAGGGAGGTTATATCTTTACCCAGAGGAGTGCACTATCAATAGCACACAGGGTTGAGTTGGCAACTGGCATGCTTGCAAACCTGTCTGGATGTCCATCAATAGCATAGATATATCAATCAATTGGGCCTGAAGATTTTGATTAGTCTTGGAATAGGAGTGCACTCCCGCCAGGGACTATCACATGCTAGAGGCCTCTATGCATTGATTGTGCTTTTATCTGTATGGGGGGGGTTATATATTGGTGTTTTTTCATTGCTATATCATGGTTCAATAAATTTTGTATATTGGTAGCACATGGCTCTCCTATCAATGCCTTATCTATACTTGTATACCTTCTAGGGTGAGATGTGGCAATTGAGAGATACTGGTAGCTATCCTGTTAGAGTACTTTTGTTGCAATAGCCACTGATTGTTGCCTATAAGCTACAATATTGAAGTCTATGTCACCTATAATTGTCTCCGCCTAACTGTATATACCACCTTTCACTGTTTGTATCCAATTTACTAATTGTTCCACTCAATCCTACAGAATCAAAAAATATTGATATTGTGCCTTGGAGTGTAATACTATCATTAATTGCATTATAAAGGGACAAATACGATAGCCAGACAGAAGAAGAATTCATGAAGATCCGGCACTGCTTCTAGCTTTAAAAAGAGCTTTATTGCCAGCGGCTCTTTCAATATGCAAAAAAGTTTCCAACAAGTTTCCAACAAGGTAATCAAAAGATATTCATGCGGTAAAAATATGCAAGGTGCACATACCCGTTGTGGTTAGTGAAGGTTGTGGGGCATGGTGGTAGGAACGGCCCGCCTACCACCATGCCCCACAACCTTCACTAACCACAACG
This sequence comes from Hyperolius riggenbachi, assembly GCF_040937935.1. Lineage (NCBI taxonomy): Eukaryota > Metazoa > Chordata > Amphibia > Anura > Hyperoliidae > Hyperolius > Hyperolius riggenbachi. The sequence continues at coordinate 221,700,017 of NC_090650.1, forward strand.
GGTATGTGCACCTTGCATATTTTTACCGCATGAATATCTTTTGATTACCTTGTTGGAAACTTGTTGGAAACTTTTTTGCATATTGAAAGAGCCGCTGGCAATAAAGCTCTTTTTAAAGCTAGAAGCAGTGCCGGATCTTCATATATCTATGTTGTGAATGAGCTTGATTTCCTTTTTTCTCTTGATCCTGAGCACGCTGTGCTGTACATGTGCGGATACCTGGTGGAATCTACACCCCTCTGTTTTGCAAGCTGTGATATATTTTGAGTGCCGCCGTAGTGCCAGTCGCTGTACCCCCTATTGTCACTAGAAGAAGAATTCATGGCTGCAAATTAAATTATATTAGAGTTGTTTCTGATATGAACCATTTTCATTAATTACGATTTATTGGAACCTGCAGAGATTTAGGAAACTATCACACCTGTCAGTATGCATGAAGATAAGGAACCGGCATTTTACAGCATCATACTGCTGTCCCTATTCATGGGTCAATAGGCAGCTTTTCAAGGCAGTGGAGGATTTGTGCCTACAGGTTTCTGAAATTAAATCAAGAACAATAGAAATAGAAAGCCATTGCTTACATCATTCTAAAAAAAATGCCAGCAGCCTGGCTGTCATGTTAATATTTTGGCTTCAGTAGTTTCTGTGTCACACATCGTGAATAAACATCCAGTTAGATTAGGCATTTAGGCCAAGGAAGATCACCTGTTATCCTTCAGTAACAGAAAGTGTTAAAAGCAGCACAATAACCACACTTCAATAAAAGAATGTCTAATAATTTGTGGTACTTCTCATTATAAGTTATACTGAGTTTGCCAAAACATCATTTTGTGACCATATTCATAAAAATATGAGATAGGGACAATTAGGAAAATTATTATAATTCTGTGACTGTAGCGTACTGCGTGTTCTATGGCAGTAAAAACATTACTGTACACCAGTTTTGCTGTTCTGATTTGGGTAAGGTTTTACAGTAAAAACGCATTTGCTTTAGGCTGCTTACACACTAAGACGTTACTAACGTGCGCCTGTAATGCTCCCCCAACGCACAGCAATGTAACACAAGTGGGCTGTTCACACAGCCCACGTTGCGTTACATGTAACGCTGCACGTTGTTCGGAAAGTGCAGCATGCTACAGCGTTAGAGCGGCTATAGCCGCGTTAGACTGTTTGCACATGCGCAGTGGGGGGTGAGAGGAGGCGGGGAGAGCCAGCTACAGTAGCCGCGCACATGGCTACTTAATATTCACTGCACTGGCGGCCGCTGATTGGCCGGCGGGACCACGTGATGCGGAGTGTCTCGCCTGTGCCTGTGAGTATGCGATGTTGCACGTGCGCGCACCCCGAACCGTCACTCGTCGCTGATGTCGCCAGGCAATTGACGCTGTCAATTTGGTTATTTGCACAAAAGTACACAAGCATAGCGCTCAACATTAACTTGTAGCAAGGGATTCACCTCTCAGAGGTTCTTAATGCAGTCTTAAACCAACCTAAACCATATACAAATGTCCCAATATTACCACACTGTACAGACACATCAATCTGCACAGTGGCAAACGTTCATACAGTCCACAGATTCCAGTTGATTCCAAACTGTGTTTCTACAAGATGCCAGAATACTCTTACCATCAAGAATGGCTGATTGATTGACAGATCAGCAACAGCGTTTATGGATGATATAACATGATGCTTGACTTTATACGATCTCCACACCTCCTGTATATCACTCAGAAAAAGGGATACAATAACATAGCGTGATCCTGATTTCAAAAAAGTCCCAAACAATCACCTCCAGTGCTAAGTGTGTGTTTCCCCACACCACAGTGATAGATAGGCAAGATGTACGCTCACCAGCTGCTATTGCTGATCCTCTGCTGACCAGCTGTAAGCGTTTGTTTGAGCTCTGAGCCTTCAATTCGGTACTGCACCTTGAAACTCAAAGACAGGCCAACCATAGCATAATTCCGTTTAATATTGTAAAAGAATAAAACAATGTTGCACTCACATGAAGTTATAAAACAATGCGCATATTCATAAAACCAGGACGTCCTCTCTGCCGCCGTTCATCCAGCGTCTCCGCACTCCGCGCCTGAGACCCCGCCCTACCGGTTTCGTCAGCAATGACTCATCAGGGGCATGTCCTCAGGTCGGGCGCGGGGACGCTTTAACCTTCTGTCTATGCAAATACCTGGACTGTGAACGGCCGTAATCTCGCGGCTTTTCGTATCCCTAGCAGAACTCCGGCATCATGGCGTCTAACTGCAGACGTCTTATGTAGCCACATACTAATGCTGGCTAGCGTTCAATCGCTAGGACAGAACGCCCTGCTACAGCCCATGTGTTAATTCTCTGGGGCCTAGATACCTCTATCTAGCCCAAACAAATTCGCATAATCATTTGCCGTTTCTACTATACAGTATTATACTTAAAACACCAATATATCACATACATTGCCCCTATATGGAACATATAAAACGTAATGACCTAAAATACTATAACATTGCTAAAACGCCCAGTGATTAAGCTACCCCCACCCCCACTACTGGGAAAGCTTCAGGCTTTGTCCAATTGCGGCTGAAGAACTTAAATGTGCCCTGCACCCCTACATCAAAAATGCTCATTAGTATTAATATTGGATAATCATTTCCCAATTACCACAATAATAATATAGTGTAAACCGACCCAATATACATTACCTCCCCATATTTATAACATATAAGAATCACAGAGTGACAAAAATGCCCCATTGCACCCCACCAATTACTAATTTACCATTATTGATCCCACCCCTTACATTTTAGCTCATTCTCCCATAAACCTTCAATGTTTAGCACAGGGCATCTGTATCTCCCTGCGACCCCCCTTTATACACACCATCCACATTCTATCATTCCTACCTCAACATTAATCGGGACCGATCATAAGTTCTCTGATAACTACTTGCAATTACAGTACCTCGTGAACTCTATATATCTGTTTGCATTTAAAGTGCCTCAGTGATAAATTGCCTCAATCCCCACCCATACTATTAATTCCTATGTCAGCCAACCCCTATTACAATACGTGTGATTGAGTTTATATTTAAATTTTAAAGCTCCCTACTAACTTTATCTACCTACCCAAACTCATCCTAATCATCTGATATGAAACAATTTAAGTCTAGATCCACGTTCAATCCATTTGGGTTCATAGTTTTCATTGTGTAGATCCACTTAGTCTCCATTTTGGAGATCTCACGGATCTTGTGGCATCCCCGCCATCTGGTGGTTAATTTTTGAATCGCACTGAAGTGCATGACCGCCGGATTTGATCCATGCACCTCTGCGAAATGTTTGGAAACACTGTGGCCCACTAGACCTTTTTCAATGTTTTTAACGTGTTCGTTTATCCTTGTTTTTAGCATCCTTTTTGTACGTCCAATATATTGAAGGCCACAGGGACACCAAATGATGTACACCACATGGGTACTACCACATGTGATAAATTCTTTTATCGGGAACTCTTTGCCAGTGACCATTGATGTATTTGATTTGGATTTCTTAGTTTGAGCCACTAGGCAAGGGTTACAATTCCTGCAGGGATAGAAACCTTTCTGTCCCCATAAGTCAGTTTGATTCTTCACCTTAGGTTCATCTATACAGGTTTTGACCAAACTTTTTTGTAGGTTACCTGCTCTTCTATAAATAAATTTAGGACATCTGGGAATTTTGTCACCCAACACCGGGTCATTTTGCAACAATCTCCAGTGTCGTTTAATGACTTTCTCCACTTCCCCGTGTTGAGCATTATAATCAAAACACAGAGCGAAATCATATTGGTCATTCACATCCTTTCTTGGACAGTCCCTAAGCATATCTGACCTATCATAATTTTTAATGACATTAATTTCTTGTCTTAAGGGGCCTTCTTGGTAGCCTTTATCCACAAACCTTCTTAATAGCATCCCAGCTGGGATGCTATTAAGAAGGTTTGTGGATAAAGGCTACCAAGAAGGCCCCTTAAGACAAGAAATTAATGTCATTAAAAATTATGATAGGTCAGATATGCTTAGGGACTGTCCAAGAAAGGATGTGAATGACCAATATGATTTCGCTCTGTGTTTTGATTATAATGCTCAACACGGGGAAGTGGAGAAAGTCATTAAACGACACTGGAGATTGTTGCAAAATGACCCGGTGTTGGGTGACAAAATTCCCAGATGTCCTAAATTTATTTATAGAAGAGCAGGTAACCTACAAAAAAGTTTGGTCAAAACCTGTATAGATGAACCTAAGGTGAAGAATCAAACTGACTTATGGGGACAGAAAGGTTTCTATCCCTGCAGGAATTGTAACCCTTGCCTAGTGGCTCAAACTAAGAAATCCAAATCAAATACATCAATGGTCACTGGCAAAGAGTTCCCGATAAAAGAATTTATCACATGTGGTAGTACCCATGTGGTGTACATCATTTGGTGTCCCTGTGGCCTTCAATATATTGGACGTACAAAAAGGATGCTAAAAACAAGGATAAACGAACACGTTAAAAACATTGAAAAAGGTCTAGTGGGCCACAGTGTTTCCAAACATTTCGCAGAGGTGCATGGATCAAATCCGGCGGTCATGCACTTCAGTGCGATTCAAAAATTAACCACCAGATGGCGGGGATGCCACAAGATCCGTGAGATCTCCAAAATGGAGACTAAGTGGATCTACACAATGAAAACTATGAACCCAAATGGATTGAACGTGGATCTAGACTTAAATTGTTTCATATCAGATGATTAGGATGAGTTTGGGTAGGTAGATAAAGTTAGTAGGGAGCTTTAAAATTTAAATATAAACTCAATCACACGTATTGTAATAGGGGTTGGCTGACATAGGAATTAATAGTATGGGTGGGGATTGAGGCAATTTATCACTGAGGCACTTTAAATGCAAACAGATATATAGAGTTCACGAGGTACTGTAATTGCAAGTAGTTATCAGAGAACTTATGATCGGTCCCGATTAATGTTGAGGTAGGAATGATAGAATGTGGATGGTGTGTATAAAGGGGGGTCGCAGGGAGATACAGATGCCCTGTGCTAAACATTGAAGGTTTATGGGAGAATGAGCTAAAATGTAAGGGGTGGGATCAATAATGGTAAATTAGTAATTGGTGGGGTGCAATGGGGCATTTTTGTCACTCTGTGATTCTTATATGTTATAAATATGGGGAGGTAATGTATATTGGGTCGGTTTACACTATATTATTATTGTGGTAATTGGGAAATGATTATCCAATATTAATACTAATGAGCATTTTTGATGTAGGGGTGCAGGGCACATTTAAGTTCTTCAGCCGCAATTGGACAAAGCCTGAAGCTTTCCCAGTAGTGGGGGTGGGGGTAGCTTAATCACTGGGCGTTTTAGCAATGTTATAGTATTTTAGGTCATTACGTTTTATATGTTCCATATAGGGGCAATGTATGTGATATATAGGTGTTTTAAGTATAATACTGTATAGTAGAAACGGCAAATGATTATGCGAATTTGTTTGGGCTAGATAGAGGTATCTAGGCCCCAGAGAATTAACACATGGGCTGTAGCAGGGCGTTCTGTCCTAGCGATTGAACGCTAGCCAGCATTAGTATGTGGCTACATAAGACGTCTGCAGTTAGACGCCATGATGCCGGAGTTCTGCTAGGGATACGAAAAGCCGCGAGATTACGGCCGTTCACAGTCCAGGTATTTGCATAGACAGAAGGTTAAAGCGTCCCCGCGCCCGACCTGAGGACATGCCCCTGATGAGTCATTGCTGACGAAACCGGTAGGGCGGGGTCTCAGGCGCGGAGTGCGGAGACGCTGGATGAACGGCGGCAGAGAGGACGTCCTGGTTTTATGAATATGCGCATTGTTTTATAACTTCATGTGAGTGCAACATTGTTTTATTCTTTTACAATATTAAACGGAATTATGCTATGGTTGGCCTGTCTTTGAGTTTCAAGGTGCAGTACCGAATTGAAGGCTCAGAGCTCAAACAAACGCTTACAGCTGGTCAGCAGAGGATCAGCAATAGCAGCTGGTGAGCGTACATCTTGCCTATCTATCACTGTGGTGTGGGGAAACACACACTTAGCACTGGAGGTGATTGTTTGGGACTTTTTTGAAATCAGGATCACGCTATGTTATTGTATCCCTTTTTCTGAGTGATATACAGGAGGTGTGGAGATCGTATAAAGTCAAGCATCATGTTATATCATCCATAAACGCTGTTGCTGATCTGTCAATCAATCAGCCATTCTTGATGGTAAGAGTATTCTGGCATCTTGTAGAAACACAGTTTGGAATCAACTGGAATCTGTGGACTGTATGAACGTTTGCCACTGTGCAGATTGATGTGTCTGTACAGTGTGGTAATATTGGGACATTTGTATATGGTTTAGGTTGGTTTAAGACTGCATTAAGAACCTCTGAGAGGTGAATCCCTTGCTACAAGTTAATGTTGAGCGCTATGCTTGTGTACTTTTGTGCAAATAACCAAATTAAGTAGGGTGGTGATACCCCCCAGAGTATAGCGATCCATTGCTGGTTAAATTAATTTGGTGGGAATACTGGTCAGTGAGGAGCGCAAAAAACCACGTTAATTCAGTTGACGCTGTCAATTGCCTGGCGACAGTCGCCGCCGCAACTCCGCCGCAACTGTCGCTAGTCCGCGTGGGTATGCGGACTAGCGACAGCAACAAGCAGTAAATACCTTGGGCTTCCGGCGGGGGAGGAGCAACAGCGACAGCTTTCGCCACAAGTTGCCAGGTCCCTTCGCTGTGTGTATGCGGAGGGACCTGGCGACGAGCTGTCGCTGGCCTGTCGCGCACACGCTCCCGTGTGCTAGCGACAGGCCACAAATGTGCCTCATGAGTATGAGGCATAACTCTCTCTCTTATCTCTCTCCATCTAAACTGAACCCACACTGAGGCTATGACTCATTATATACCACAGTGGTGGGATAGCCTGTGATAATTTTCCATGGTTCTATTACTAGAACCTCAGATTGGCTCTTGCTCTCGCATTCCCAGCTATGGTCTATGATTGGCCAAAGCTAGGAATTCGAATCCAAACTTTGAAATTCAGGAAATTCTGAGTTTCATTTCGGAACTCTGCAGAATTTACTCGCTCATACCTATTTTTATACAGCAAATTTAGAAGTCTGAAGCTCTATTTTTTTTATTACTGTGATAGAAACTTACTTTGAAATCCATCTTTTCTGTAGCTTGCTATCTTTACGTCTACAAAGAAGATTTGGTATCTTTTTTTGCCCACTGCCAATATTTAACCCATTTGCGTTCCGTCGTTTTCACTTGAGAAATGTTCACCTCCCATTCATTAGCCTATAACTTTATCACTACTTATCACAATGAACTGATCTATATCTTGTTTTTTCCGCCACCAATTAGGCTTTCTTTGGGGGGTACATTTTGCTAAGAGCCACTTTACTGTAAATGTATTTTAACAGGAAGAATAAGAAAAAAATGGAAAAAATTCATTATTTCTCAGTTTTCAGCCATTATAGTTTTAAAATAATATATGCCTCCATAATTAAAACTCACGTGTTGTATTTGCCCATATGTCCCGGTTATTACACCGTTAAAATTATGTCCCTATCACAATGTATGGCAACAATATTTTATTTGGAAATAAAGGTGCATTTTTCCCGTTTTGCATCTATCACTATTTACAAGTTTAAAATAAAAAAAAATATAGAAGTATTTCATCTTTACATTGATATTTAAAAAGTTTAGACCCCTATGTAAATATTTACATGGTTTTTTTTATTATTGTAATGTTTTTTTTTTTTTTTATATTAAACATTTTATTTGGGTAGTTTTGGGAGGGTGGGATGTAAACAAGTGATTTATAATGTAAATGTGTGTTTGAATTTTATTTTTTTTTACTTTTAGTTGTAGTTTTACTTTTTGGCCACAAGACGGGCATGAGTTTGTTTACATGACGTCACTCTAAGCGTAACACATGCTTAGAGCGACGTATGGGGTACGTTACAGCCAGAAAAAGCAAAGCTTCCGAGAGAAGCTGTCGCTTTTTCAGCGGGGGAGAGGAATCAGTGATCGGGCACCATAGCCGATACACTGACTGCCTCGCTAACGAACCGCGGGCCAGGAGCGCGCGGGAGCGCGCGGTAGCGTGCATGGTTCCTGGACGTAGTTTCTACGTCCAGGAACCAAAATAGGTTAAATAAGGGGGGGTGTTGGGTAACAGACCAAATGATGGCTATTTTCTAAACTGAAGCCATGTGAGGCTCATTCTACAAAAGAAAAGCTATTTCATTTCTCTGACTTTTCTCAAAAAAGGCTAAAGAAATGTAGACATAGATGCACTTTCAACATACAGGCCCACTTAGCAATTCCATAATGAAATTATAAATTGTAAACTAAAGGATTTGTATTTTCTATTTTATACTATTCCCAAAAACTGCTTAACCACTTTAGCCTTCAGGACGTAGCTCCTACGTCCAAATATGCATGCTGGACGTAGGAGCTACATCCATGAGAAAACGGAGCCGCCAGGGTCGCAGTGCCGGAACCGCTGGGGTGTGTAGGCTGCCCGTTAGCTCAGAGATCAATGAATGGGAAAGCAGTTCCTATTCATTGATCTAAGTCCTTTAGAACGATCACTGGCTTCTATGGAGAAGCCGCAATTGTTCTGTTACACATCCCCTCTTCACTTCCTGTAAGTACGCTTACAGGAAAATAGTTACCTAAGGATCTGAACTTTTTAATATGCATGTCAAGACGTTAAATTACTAATATTTTTTAAATTATAAGCTTGTAAAAAGTGATGGACGCAAAACTGAAAAAAATGCACCTTTATTTCCAAATAAAATATTGGCACCATACAATGTAATAGGGACATCATTTAAATGGTGTAATAGCTGGGACAAATGGGCAAATAAAATACGTGGGTTTTAATTATGGTTGCATGTATTATTTTAAAGCTGTAACGGCCGAAAACTGACAAATCATGATTGTTTTTCAATTTTTCTCTTAATATTCCCGTTAAAATGCATCTAGAATAAAATATTTCTTAGCAAAATGTACCACCCAAAGAAAGCCTGATTGGTGGCGGAAAAACAAGATATAGATTATTTCATTGTGATAATTAGTGATAAAGTTATTGGTGAATGAATGGGAGGTGAAAATTGTTCTTATGCATAAGGTGAAAAAACACTAAAGGCTGAAGTGGTTAAAGGACATCCGAGGTGACATGTGACATGATGAGATAAGACATGTGTATGTACAGTCAGGCCCGGCCCTAGACTTTTTGCTGAGGCAAACTTTGAAGAAATCGCCCCCCTCCTGCCAGCCCCTTGCAGCCATCCTGTTCCGCGCCAGTCCTCAACGATCCTCCGTTCCCCACTGCGCGCTAGTTTGTGTCCCCAACAGGCCACTGCACCTGCGCAGCTCTGGCCACGTGTATCTTTGCTCGCGTTTCTGTCTGCACTAGTGTCCTGCAAAGGCGCAGGCTGCTATTGCGGACGGGTAGGCGAACAAGGCTACGTATGGCAGGGCCGCGCAGGCGCAGTATTCCATCAACTTACAAGTCGACTGGACCAAAACTAGCTGGCGGCGGGAGAACGGAGAATGGTGGACCGTGGAGGACCAGCACAGGACCGGATGGCTGTCCCCAGGTTAGTGAAACACTTTTTTTTAATTTTCAGGTCCGCTTTAATGGCTCATAATGGCTGACTGTACTGTCTGTAGGCAGAAGGCATGTAATTTGATGGCCAGGCCATGATGGTACAGCCATTATGAGCAATCATATCTGAGGAGACAACGCATGTGCAGGAGCCGTTTCCTGCACGCGTTGAATAGGCTGCGGCGTGTCGTCGGGAATCTGCGGTGCGACGCTGAGTAGCGGCGGTAGTAATTCATTAACCCGACGGGAAACCGCCAATTTCCGGCGATACAATGCTCCCGGGTGCGTCGTACCGCAACGCATCGAAACGCAGCGCCAGGTGTGATAGGTAAAATGAAAGTCTATAGACTTTCATTTTATCTTCGTCAACGCAAAGTCTCCATGCTTAAAAAGGGCTCTACTGTGAAAGAGTCCTACCAATTATGACTATAGATGTTGCGAACAGTTCCCGAACCGTTTGCCGGCGAACATCTCAGTCTCCCTGTGCCCTGTACTACTTCCGGGTCGCTATGACCCGGAGTAGTACGCCTGCGCTAGCGCGCGTCCTAGATCGCGCTCCTGTTGCCGGGCACTTTCTGCGCATGTGCGTGATGTCATAAGTGACGTCACGCTCATGCACAGAGAGTGCCTGGCAACAGGAGCGCAATCTAGGACGTGCACCACCGGGCCAGTACAGGCGTACTTCTCCGACCCGGAAGTAGTACAGGGCACAGGGAGATTCGCCCGGCGAACGGTTCAGGCCATCTCTAATTATGACATGACATGCATGATGCATGCTAAAGAACAGTGTCACTTACTGTGGATTTCTGCCTCTCTCTGGTCTGTGTCACTGGCTGAGTGCCACAGCAAGTTGGTCTCACTCTCAATTCCAGGGGACCACCAGGGGCCAGGGGGCACTGTGACACATACACACTGGCACTGTCTCTGTCTGTCACACACGTGTGCAGACAGCTTCAAGACCCCCAACACTACACAAACACGGGGGGGGGGGCGGGGCAGAGCTGTAACTATACAGACAGTGCAGCCAGCCAGGGCTATCTCCCGTGTCCTACTGTTGCCTCCGCCCCCTCCCAGCCTGTCACTTCAAAACACATTGACTATCTTAATGGGCAGCCAGGGGTCGGCGGGGCGGAGCTTCTTCCTACCTGGCTGGGCTGCACCAGGACAACTTGTCCTCCTCTCTGTCCCCCGATCACACAGGCAGGATAATTTCGCCGGATAAGTGCACCCGGGCGGACGCCCACGTGGTCAGAGCCTCAGATCTCCAGCGGGCTGCAGAGACAATCGCTCCGCCCCCCCGCCGCCTATGCACGCAGCAGCTGCTGTCAAGTTGCAGCGCTGCGTGCAGGCATTGAATAAGGCGGCCGGTGGGCGAGGACTGGAGAGCGGCATGTAAGGACTGTCTAACCTTTTAAAGCTGGAAGGGAGCGGAGGACGGGGGACCCAGGCGAGGGAGGGGGGGGGTCCGACCCCCCTCCCCGCCACTAGGCCAATACCCCCTTCCTGCCCGCTATCCCCTCCAGCTCGGGCGGCCCCCCACACTCAAGGACGGGCGGGTGCCGCCCCCCCAGAAGTGCCGCCTGAGGCAAAAGTTTCACCCCGCCTCATGGGCGGGACGGCCCTGTGTACAGTGCCTAGCACACAAATAACTAGGCTGTGCTCCTTTTTTTTCTTCTATGCCTGAAAAAGTAAAAAATCAGGTATGCAAGTGACAGTTTCTGTCCGGGTCGTGACCGGGTCGGTCTGGGTCAGACTATAACATAGCCCTCACTGATAAGTAATTAAAGCCATAAAACACTTTCCTGTCAGTAAATAGCTTCTGAGAGCAGGAAAGTGTTAAGTAATTCATAGATTTGAGCTCTGGCATACTTCAATGAAGGTGTCATTGAGCAAAGACAATGAAGCTGCAAAAACTTAAAAACTAAATTTAAATATAAAATAAAACTGTGGAATGGATGACAAAAAAAAGTAATTTTTAGGAGAAGGAGGATACAATTGTTTTTCTCATTTATTTTCACCTCGGATGTCCTTTAAAACAGCTCCTCCTCACCATTATGCAAATTTTTATCCTTTTTTAAAATGGCAACATCAAATATTTGGTGTGCCTTTTATCAAGGTATGTAGTGTAAAATAAAGACTATATTTATTAGAGAAACTAGGAATATCTGTATGCAAGAGGCAAAGCCAATAGTCAATATTGGATAGCCATGTTCACTGTAATTGGAATCCAGGGTTGCTCGTAAACTACGCCAGCGCGAATCTACGCGTCGTAGTACGCAACTACGCATCGTAGTTCGTAGACGAAGTTTAAGAACTACACGTACGCCTTTCCACGTAGTCGTAGTCCCGCTTTGCGAAGCTTCGCCTGCTACGCGTAGATGACGTATGTATTGCGAAGTCAACTACACGTGCGGTAACTGCATCTATATGGATCATTGCGCATGCGCAGAAATATTATTGCCCTTTTATACGCATACAATTCCGCATTGGAAGGTGGAATGTACGCTTATATTAGTTTATATTTGCAAATAGATTGAAGATTATTGCGGAAATTTTTCCACATAAGGGCGTAAGCGGTCACATCAACTACGCTTCGCACTACGCGAAGCTTGCGTAACTTAATACGTAGTCTACGAAATGCAAACGTAGTGAAGTTTCTAATTACATAGCCGTAGATTGCGAAGCGTATTTGCATAAAAATACGCGTAGTTCCAGCGTAGCGAAGTTGGCTGACTACGACCATCCCTGTTGGAATCACTTTCTGGAGCTCAAAAACTTTGTAAAATTAATTGTCCGGAAACCTAGTTTATCACTTCATCCACACATGCATGTTAAAATGCTACTGTACAAAAATAAAACCATCTGGAAACACTGCTAGTTTTGTTGGGCCCAAAGTCATTAAGATGAACTATGGAAACGTGGAAAAGCATCCTGTTGTGCACATGGTGCAGGTAACTTGCACAGCTGGGACAACAACCCATATCAAACCTGCTTGATCTTATGATGGATAACAAATGTGTAACCATACATCCAATATATGATGCAGGTATTCTTCTGCTCCACAGACCATGTGAATACTTCAGCGGACTTCCAGAGTGGGTACAACACATTAGAAATTCTACTTGCCTAGCTAAGTATGAACCGAGCCTTAAAGAGAATCTGTATTGTTAAAATCGCACAAAAGTAAACATACCAGTGCGTTAGGGGACATCTCCTATTACCCTCTGACACAATTTCACTGCTCCTCGCCATTTAAAAGTGGTTAAAAACAGTTTTAAAAAGTTTGTTTATAAACAAACAAAATGGCCACCAAAACAGGAAGTAGGTTGATGTACAGTATGTCCACACATAGAAAATACATCCATAAACAAGCAGGCTGTATACACCCTTCCTTTTGAATCTCAAGAGATCATTTGTGTGTTTCTTTCCGCCTGCAGTTCTCATGCACTGAAGTTTCAGGCTGCTCGTTTCGTCCTGCAAACAGCTTTGCCCTTGTCTGTAATTCCTCAGTATGTAAAAAGCCCAGCCAGCTCAGAGGACGATTTATCCAGCTTGTAAAAGATAAGAGAGCAGAGAGAAGCTGCCCTAATCTAAATAATACACAGGCAGTGTGCATAGAGGGGCCTGGAGGGGGGAGGTCATAGCAGAACCACATCACTGAAGAACTTGGCAGCCTTCCAGACACAGGCTGACAAGTCTGACAGGGGAAAGATACATTGATTTATTACAGAGACTGTGATAGTAGAAAGTGCTGCAGTAAGCCAGAACACATTAGAATAGCTTTTGGAACTTGTAGGATGATAAAAAACAGGATGCAATTTTTGTTACGGAGTCTCTTTAAAGATCATTTTTATCATCCTACAAGTTCCAAAAGCTATTCTAATGTGTTCTGGCTTACTGCAGCTCGTTCTACTATCACCATCTCTGTAATACATCAACTTATCTCTCTCTTGTCAGACTTGTCAGCCTGTGTCTGGAAGGCTGCCAAGTTCTTCAGTGTTGTGGTTCTGTGATGCATCTCCCCCCTCCAGGCCCCTCTCTGCACACTGCCTGTGTATTATTTAGATTAGGGCAGCTTCTCTCTTCTCTCTTATCTTTTACAAGCTGGATAAATCCTCCTCTGAGCTGGCTGGGCTTTCACATACTGAGGAATTGCATACAGGCAGAGCTGTCTGCACTCTGCAGGAAGAAACAGCCTGACACTTCAGTGGAAGATAGCTGCAGGGGGAAAGAAACACACAAATGATCTCTTGAGATTCAAAAGGAAGGGTGTATACAGCCTGCTTGTGTATGGATGTATTTTCTATGTGTGGACATGCTGTACATCAACCTACTTCCTGTTTTGGTGGCCATTTTGTTTGTTTATAAACAAACTTTTTAAAACTGTTTTTAACCACTTTTAATGCGGCGGAGAGCGGCGAAATTGTGACAGAGGGTAATAGGAGATGTCCCCTAACGCACTGGTATGTTTACTTTTGTGCGATTTTAACAATACAGATTCTCTTTAATGCTGACCAATATATAAAGGTTTTGGTGTTAAATACATTGTTATACAAATACATTTTTTCAGGAAACTCTTTGCATATTTTAGCAAGAAAATGCAATTATTACAACAGCATCATTCCACAGTAAATATGGCTGTGTGCTAAACTGAGCTGCCGGCAGTCCAGACCTGTCTCTCACTGCTAACATTTGGCACATTATGAATCTAAAAATGTGAAACAGAAGACCAATAAATATTGAGGAGATGAATTCCCAAATCCAAGAATAGGACAACCTTTTTACTTTCAAACCTACAACAAATGGTCTCCTCAACATTAAAACAAATCCATAGATATGAGAATAATGTTTTCAGTGCCATACAAAGTTACAAAACAAATAGACACACAAGTCAAATGCTTTTGTAAGCATGTTCTATACTTTTCCCATCAAGTGTTGCCATTCATCAGAAGCCCAATGGTCTGCAATGGCTATGGAAATACATGTAAGTTATACACTTGTGCCTGACAATTATACCTGTGGACTGTATGATAAGAGTCATACAGGCGTAAATGCAAAGCCTCTTTGCATGCTGTCAGACCGGTTGGCATCTCATTGATAATGCTATTAATGAACAGAAAAAACACCTTTGTTATACAAGATTTTTCTTGACTCCCAGCAAACCAGAACCAATAGGAGTTTGTAAGGGACGAAAAGGAGCCATAGGCATAGGCACACTGCACACCAGCAGCTCTAGATGTAGGCTTGGCTTTTCAGGGACATAAAGGAATGATTTGCATTTATCAAACAAACTGAACTGAAGTGATACATCATGGAAATGCTTTCTAGCTTAATTAAAGCTGCATTATATCAAATACCTTCTGTTTTAAGAAGACACAGTAATATTTGGTACAGTTTAAACATGGGTTGTTTTTCAAACCATGAATACAAACAGCAGCATTGCTGATATGGACTGTTGTAGCAAATAATGTGCAACAAAAACTTGTACAATAAAGCTAGGCAGAGACAAATTAACAAGACAAATGATCCTGTGGCTGTAAATCTGAATGAGTTATGCTGGCAGAGGGTAAAATTTGGCACCTGCTCAGCAAAGGGATTAATGTCTTGTTTTCATTTCACCAGAATGCTTCGATAACAAACCAGTATCCATCTGAGTTCAGAAAAAACACGGTTGTTCATTCTGTCTCCCTGTGATCACAGAGACCTTCTTTTGTTTGTTGTTGACCTGCTACATCAGTCTTCCCTTCACTGTGTGGCAGCAGTAATGTAAGAGAAAGTAATATAATTAAGTTAGCACTCTTGACCTATAGAATCTGTTGTTTAATAACATGAATCCCTGGAGGATAATGCAGGTAAATTGGATGAATGCAAACAAATATAAATTCCCCCTGCACTATGTGCTTAAAACACAGAGTGCAGGATGACACTGACGGCCAATCAAGTAGGAAGAGTTTCCTGTGACTGTATTGTGCAGTCTTTGCTAACAATATATAGGGTGTTTCTGGCCCCCTCATCTGACTATTGGAATGAACTGTAATTGCACACTGAGCCTTTCACAAGTGCACTGATTCCTCCGCATACATGTTCCCCCAGACTCCCTTTATGTTTGTGGTGAGCAGGAAAGAAGCAGCATTGTTCATATAAATGAATGCCATGAGAATGAGCTATTTCATGCAAGCATAAAAAGAACATTCTTTGGAGAGACCAACTGACATAAGAAAAAAAATCTTTTGTGTGCATCTGGGAGATGGACATCTGTGCAATCATATCTTATTTTGAGAGGATGCAGTTCCCTATGTGATCACAGACAAGTAGGAGTCTATTATCGAGGTAAAAGCACACTTTTTGCATCTTTCTCATGTACGCCAATACAATGTCAGGTTATATTATACATTACATTGCCAGTTTATTTATGCACATATTTATTGTTACTTTGCCTTTATATTTTTCATATATATTTATACAGGCGCTCCCCTACTTACGTGTGTCCTTCTGGTAGATTGTTCGTAAGTTGAATTTGGTTGTAAACCATGTGTTACCGTATATACTTTACATAGTGAATCGCAGATAAATGATTTACTCTTGGACAACTCTGGATTTGGACAGATAATATAAACAATGTTTTTTGGCTGTTTTCAATGTCCTTTCAATGTGTTTTAAACTGCACACAATGGAAGCAGACAATTTGGGCGCCAGTCGCTAGTAGCCAAAATGGGCACCCCCATTTACACCAATATTCAGTAGCGCCAAGCGGGCGCCGAAGTGGAAACTCGGGCGCTGGATAACACATATTGTTTTTTTGTAGAAACGTACAATAAAAATATTAGTTTTGTAATATATGACTCCCCTCACTTTAACTGCATTAACTCTATGTTCTGTAATATACAACAGTTTTTAATATGCTTGAAATCTCATGTATTGATTTAGCCATATCCCAAAAATTACACTTTAATGCCTATGGCAGCGCCTGAAAAAATTGTGAGTTTTGCAACAATTGGCAGTGGGGAGTAGTTAAGGTTAGGCGTGGGGGATGGTTAAGGTTAGGCTATGAATATCTTATGTGTTCCATTTACATTGTACTGTAGTGCTTTGCTTTGCACATGGTATATTTGCTTTACCTATATTTGTATGTTACTATATGAGTTTGGTCACCCATTAAAAGTGAACTCACCAATTTGAATTGTGCTTCTGAGAGAACCTTCTAAGGAGAGAAGTGTAATATACTGTACAATAATTGTAGTCTTTTTGTTTTATATTCTTGTGTCAACTCTTTTTTAAGAATTTAATCAATAAAGTACACAATTTTATGATGTAATTTCTTCTAGCACTAAACTGTGGTAAACCTATCGTGCTGTACAATGCGCGTTACCATAGCAATGCTCATGCAACTTAGGTAACACAAGTTACACTAATCAGGTTATACGCACTATGCTGCAAATGGCAGTAACAGTAAAATTGCTGTGTGCTACCTGCGCATGGCAATCTTATCACAGTTTACTGAGTCAGGGCCTTTTTTCCTGCGGGCTGAGCCCACCAACGCAGTTGTTTCTGCTTCTGTCCACTTTTCAGCATCAGTAACATTGGTGTGTTACTGAAAAGCACACACAACTGCATCAGTGGGCTCAGGGCCCTTGGGCCACCTTTCCACTGTAGGGTTGCCTTTGTCACATTAGGAAAATTACATGCAATTTTTCAGAGATGAGCAAAAAAGGCATGGGGCTTGAGTCACAAAGCGGTGCTAAGTGTTAGCACGCTTGTGAAAAGCCCTTTAGCACGCCAAAAATGGCTCTGCACGCAGTAAGAGTTTTGCATGCTCTGTGCGGTGCGCTGAAAACGTCACGCGGTGCGGCATTAACATCACATCCTTCTCGCTGTAATTTGCCTTCGCATGAAACGTGGCCCCAGTGCCCTGGAAATGTCCCACCCGGTGCGACCAAAACCGAAACGTTGCATGGATACGATGTTACCGTCGCATCGTATGCACCGCATCACTCAACATTTTCGGCGCACAGCACGCGATCTCTGGGCGTGCTAACTGGTTAGCACCCTAGTTAGCATGCCCAAACTCTTTAGGAGTGCTAACTATGTTAGCACCAGTTTGTGGATCAAGCCCATGGTATTCTATATGCATTTCTATGGGAATTTTCATGTGTGAGTTTTTGCAATGGCACTCATTGACAAGTTCCTGTACCTCTGCTAAGAAAGCACATGTGAAAAATTGAATTGTATGCAAGTTTTCACATTGTATGCAATAAATCGCATATGAAATGCAAAAAAATGCAGCAGGCTGTCATACAATCGCATATGGAAATTGGCATTTAATGGTAACTAGCGGACTCACAATTATTGGTTTGCATACTAAATAATACAAATTTTTGTTGCAAAAATTTACCGAAAAATCTCACAAATGGAAACTTAGTGTTACATGGTAAAGTAAGGATATGAGTGAGTAGCGCTTAGGGCTCTTGTTCTATTGTAACTCCCTTGGAGACACATTTATATTCTAATTTTTCAGTATCAGACAGCTCCTCATCTGTCAGCTGAAAGGAATAGGGTGGCTCCATTTTGATTGGTATCTTCCACTTAACAACAGTTACTTTTCTGCACTGCACACAGCTACGGACCTATCAGTTACTGCCGTATTGTAATGATTGATTGTTAGAAATGACTAGTGTAGTGTAGTGTAGAGGGATCCCTGCACCTTCAGCAGCCCTGCTGATCGAAAGGGAGCTGTTCAAATTTGAAAAATGGAGTTTCTAAGCATTTTTGTACATATGTTGAGCATATTATTCTGATACTACTACAGGACTGAAAAAAATAAACTGAGCAAAAAAATAGTTTTGCTCAGTTTATGAACAGGTTTTTAGTTTTGTTCTTCTTTATTTTAAAACAGCTAAATATAAGGGCCAGATAACAAAATAGTGAATTGTTTCTTTTATTGAGAATCTCTTATTAAAGTGGACCCAAATTAAAAATACAAGATTTCAGAAATAAAATCTATTTTCTAAATTATAATAATAAATAGCAGCCTTTTTTCAGCTGCATGGTGACAAATATAAAATATTTTACATTTATTGGAGGAACCCCTCCCTTCCTTTCATATTGCCGGGATTTTTCCGGCAAACTGGTGGAGTAGATGGTGTCCGGCAATGGAGGAATTGCTAATGGCTGCCCCCAGTATAACCCTAGCTATGAAAAGAGAAGGGTGAAAAGCAGGCACTGAAATGCTCATAGGTTTGAAGGAGTGTTTATTTATCTTTGTATGTGTCAGACTGGTGCAACTAAATATTTCTAATTAAAAAAAATGTTTGGTTTGGGTCCGCTTTAAGTTTTAAATTATAAATGTGTGATATTTACACATCCCGCATTTACCAGTTTGATAAATCATATTTGTCAGCATATAAAGCTGAGGTGTGATGATCTAAATATTGACGTCCATGTTTACTGACATCACACCTATACCATTGTGATGTATGCTAACGAGGTATTTATGAGACTACATTCTGAAACATCACTGCTGCAATACTACCAAATAAGATCCCCACTTTGAATATGGAGATGCTCCCTATGAGTCATTTTTGCACATTTGCAATGTTGTCAGACTGGGACATTTAAACCCAGTAGCTGCTGGTTATTTATCTGGCAGCTAGGTGATTAAACTGCAGTAAAAAGCTTTAATTGGAAAGTACAGTAATCACCTTTCTGGGTCCGCTAGAAATTTGCATATTACTGGAAGATTTTGCAAATGACGATTTATTATTCTCAGTATACAGACAATGGACAAATATTCCCTGTAGGGGTCACAATAAACAACAAATGTATTTTGCACATACCTGAGTTCAAAAGTTTTGACCAGGTTTTCAGTTGATATGCAGGTCATGCTTAGTACCATTTGCAGCACTGCCAAAAATAACTTTCTTTGAAACCTCTGTTTCCAGCTTTCTGCTCTACTGCTGCTGCTGGCACAGAAAAAAAAATCAGTCTACACAATGTCTATGGTACATATGGAGGGTAACATAATAATTGGAGAATTATATTTCATTTCTTTAGTGTGTAAGCTCGCAGGGGCAGGGCTCTCTCACCCTTTTGCATCTTGGAATTTGTTTCACATTTTATTCATATTACTTTTGTCACTGTAATTACCAATTTTCCTTTTTGTAACAACTCTGTGTTTTGTATATTGGTGTATACCATTGTCTGCATTATTTTATACCCCATGTTTTTTTTTTACTTTGTACAGCTCCACATATGTTGGTGCTTTAAATGAATAATAATTAAAACTCAGCATACAAACATTTAGTCTGAAATGAATTTTCTAGGAGATATCTGTTGCCTGTTGCCTGTTGCTCCCATACACACCCTATATTGTGCTTTGAGTCCTATGGGAGAAAAGTGCTTTAGAAATGTTATTGTATTGTATTATTATTGTATACTACAAGCAGTATTTACCCATCAGGTTCTGTTCAGGGCTTCCTGACAAATACAGCAAACAAGACAATAAGATGAGCTTTTGTCACAGTTTTTGCAAATATATACTTATAGTTTCACACTGAATGTAGGAGTGTCCATCTACAGTACTACTTTCCTGAGAAACTTCTGCTTTGAAGAGAACCATTGGTGCAAAATAGAGAGCCTGCAATGTAAGGCTCTATGTTATTGCTGCAGAGATCGGTGGATGTTAGGGGTATATCATTCAACCAAGCGACGTAATTAATTGTCAGAAACTCCACCCCCTCATCGACAAAGCCACTGTGGTAGTTTTTTTCTCAAGTCTTCTGAAGCTGTTGCCTTCCCCACCTGTGTCACCTTGGGCCCGCCCCCAGCTTGGCAGTCCTAGCCTAATTGGTGGCTGCCGAGCTGGGCAGGCCATGGAAAAAGAGGAGGGAGAAGGCTACAGATCTTTGGAAAACTTTTCAAAAGTCTTGTTGATGGAGGGGGTGGAGTTTCTGGCATTAATAAATTACAGGCAAGCCCTTAAGTGATTAACCCTACCCTAGAAACAGTAATAGAGAGCCTTACATGGAAGACTCTCTATTTCACACCGTAAAACACAGAGAAACAGTAGGGCCCTACAAAAACCGCACCACAACAATGTAGGAAAATACAAATAGCCTTTATTTATCCATATCAAAAAATGTTTTGAAAACCATATACTAAAAACAATGGCACAATGAGATATATGCACTATATAATATTGAATGTCTATAAAGAATAATGCCCTCACAATGCTACACAGCCACACATGTCAAATGTGTGGAATCAAATAGTGGTGGTCCCAATCCACAGGTAAGAATGGAGCAGTGAAAGTGCTGAAGAAAGTGTGAAGCCAGAGGATGAAAATCAATATGAGCAATAAGTCAAATGCCGAATGCCAGACCACCCTGTCCAATAAATGTCAGGGTGACAGGAAAGAACCCAGTGTAGAGATGATCCGTGTAGAGATCAAAGGTGCCGTGTACTGAGGGATAAGTGCTAAAGAATAAAATAAAAATAAAGAATAAAAAGAATAAAAAATATATCTAGCTAAGCTACACTGCTCATCTACACTAAAGAGGGTCCCAGCAGCAGTCATTGCGGGTCCCAGGCTCCCAGCAGCCGTCATCGAGGGTCCCAGGCTTCCAGCAGCCCTTGTCAAGGGTCCCAGCCATTCCTTCCAGGTACCCTGCTAGTGTGTCCCAGCCGCCGGATCATCTTCTCTGCAGTCTCATATGCAGACTGCAGCCTTGCGGTAAACTCGCGCTACCGCCCCACGACATCTTACATAGTAACAGTGTCCTCTTCTTAGTTACAGTGCCCCCTTCTGTGTGACAAGCGGCGCACGTGCGCCGGGGTCACGCATGACGTCAGATGCACATGGGCCGCTCGTCACACAGAAGGGGACACTGTAACTAAGAAGAGGACCCCGTTACTATGGAGGATGCCATTTACCGCAAGGCTGGAGTCTGCATACGAGACTGCAGCAAAGAGATGCCGGCAGCTGGGACACACAAGCGGGGATCCTGGATGGAAAGGCCAGATGACCCTCGACAACGGCTGCTGGGAGCTTCAGATGACCCTCGGATGATGGCTGGAGGAAAGGATCACGGCGGCAGGATCCGGTAAGTATGTTATGGGGCCAAAATACTGTACCTTTAGAATATAAGAAGCACTCACTTTTTCCTCCCAGTTTTGGGAAAGAAAAAGTGCATCTTATATTCTGAAAAATACAGTAATTGTTTTGTGTATTAATCTGTGTAATATGTATAACATTACGAATAAGTGTTTGGAATCAGAGATAATAATTATAATAATAATTCCTATATTTGTGTAGCGCTTTTCTCCTGTTGGACTAAAAGAGCTTGTGAGGCAGCCACTAGAGCGCACTCAGTAGGCAGTAGCAGTGTTAGACCTCTTGCACACTACATACGATTCAGATTTTTTATCTGATCCGATTTTGGATTCCAATTAAAAAACGTACTGCGTGCTGCTAAGATTGTTAATCGGAATCCAAAATCGGGCGTATAAAAAATTGGAATCGCATGTAGTGTGCAAGAGGCCTTAGGGAGTATCACCCAAAAAAACTCCTTACTGAATAGGTGTTGCTTTACAGAACAGGAAGAGCTGATATTTGAACCTGGGGACCTGTGTCAGATGCAGATCCCCTAACCCAGTGGTCCTCAAACGAAGGCCCGTGGGCCGAATTCGGCCCCCTGAGGCTTTTTTACTGGCCCCCAAAAACCAAATGTATAACTTATAGTTGTGGCCCACTGCACCTTTAAATATCGGTGGCCAGCATATAGAATAGCAGTGCTAGCACCACCCATCCACATACTGTAGAAGCCAACGAGCAGTAATTTGCTGGCTCCCAATCAGGTTCATCAGGTGACACTGCTGTCCAACTGGATGGCAGGTTGTCACCTGGGTATGCTTCACTGTCTGGTGCACAAAGATGTTCTTTGGGTGCTGTCTGACTGAATGGCTGCTGCTGGGAGGTCACCTCAGGGCAAGATGCAGGGGGAAAGCAATATGTATATTTAATATAATGTTTTTCAACATCATTTTATGTATGTTCCGGCCCTCCAGCAGTCTGAAGTATGTTGACCTCGGCCCTTGACCGAAAAAGTTTGGGGACCCCTGCCCTAACTAGAGATGTAGCGAACGGTTCGCCGGTGAACGGTTCCAGGAGAACTTTGGTGGTTCACGTTCGCCTGGACCAGGTGAACTTTTGCGGAAGTTCGATTCGACCCATAATGCACTATGAGGGTCAACTTTGACCCTCTGCACTACAGTCAGCAGGCACATTGTAGCCATTCAGGCTACACTAAACCCTGGAGCCCCACCGACCCTTACATAAGGCAGGCTCGCTGGCTATGACACTCACTCATGTGCCTGCTGCAAATAGACAGACTAGGGAGAGCTGCTGCAGATTTTTTCTCCTAGGGAAAGATTAGTTAGGCTCTTGGCTTGCTACTGGCTGATTGTTATTGCTAAAATAGCACCCCTCAACAGCTCTTTTGAGAGCTAATGTTTTCCTGATGTGTTTTTGTGTGTGTGTGTGTTGCTCACTGACACTGACATTATACAGCCCTATCTGTTGCAGCTGGACCTTGGTAATTGTTATTACTGTGCCAGCCAGGCCCTGCCTAACTATCTATACTGGGACACTTACCTATGCCTACCTAACTACTGGGGCACCTACTTACCTATACGGGGACACCTACCTACCTACCTATACTAGGGGCCTACCTATGCCTACCTACCTATACTGGATCTCCTACCTATGCCTAGCTAACTACTGGGACACCTACCTATGCCTACCTACCTATACTGGGTCTCCTACCTATGCCTAGCTAAATACTGAGGCACCTACCTATACCTACCTACCTATACTGGGACTCCTACCTATGCCTAGCTAACTACTGGGACACCTACCTATGCCTACCTACCTATACTGGATCTCCTACCTATGCCTAGCTAACTACTGAGGCTCCTACCTATGCCAACCTACCTATACTGGGACTCCTACCTATGCCTAACTAACTACTGGGACACCTACCTATGCCTACCTACCTATACTGGGTCTCCTACCCATGCCTAGCTAACTACTGAGGCACCTACCTATGCCTACCTACCTATACTGGGACTCCTGCCTATGCCTACCTACCTATACTGGGTCTCCTACCTATGCCTAGCTAACTACTGGGACACCTACCTATGCCTACCTACCTATACTGGATCTCCTACCTCTTCCTAGCTAACTACTGAGGCACCTACCTATGCCTACCTACCTATACTGGGACTCCTACCTATGCCTAGCTAACTACTGGGACACCTACCTATGCCCACCTACCTATACTGGGTCTCCTACCTATGCCTAGCTAACTACTAAGGCACCTACCTATGCCTACCTACCTATACTGGGACTCCTACCTATGCCTACCTACATACAAGAAGATAATAAGGTCGTTGCTTCATTGTGGACAGACCAAATTTGATCAGCTGGACAGTCACTGTTGTTCTATCATTGAGCTACCACAGCCCGGCGATCATATGGGCTGGAAAACTGCCACGGCCTGCACTCTGGCCATGTTGCACCAGTCCAGCACCGCCGTCACTACGCAAACAGCTGTTTGCGGTGCGTTACACAGTGAGTTTGGTGTGTCAGTGTGGAGCAGTACTCTAATTACACTCCCTGATTGATTTATACACATGCAAGATGTTTGAAAGCACTTTAGGCCTGCAATTTAGCATTCAATGTGATTTCTGCCCTTAAAACGCTGCTTTACGTCAAATCCAGATTTTTCCCCTGGACTTTTGGTGTCTATCCCACTCCGCCACCTGGGGGTCCAGGTGTTAGACCCCTTGAAACATGTTTTCCATCACTTTTCTGGCCAGCATAATTTTTTCTATTTTTCAACGTTCGCCTCCCCATTAAAGTCTATTGCGGTTCGCGAACTTTTATGCAAACCGAACCTTCCGCTGGGTTCGCGAACCGAAAATCGGAGGTTCGCAACATCACCAGCCCTAACCAGTACACTATCCAGCCACTGTGATTATTTATGACACAGCAATTGTGTAGAACTTTGAGAGAACAGTAACAGGATTTAAGGAAAATAAATATATTTCATACATTTGAATCACAACCTTACCTGTCCACATTGACAGCTACTTAGACACGTTTTAGAGACTAGAGTTACATTTTAAAGCAGATTCTAGGAATGTACCAAAAATGTGCCAGCACAATGAAATCCCAGTGCCTTAATATCCTGTTTGCTCTCTTTGTCAGGCAGGCCTTTAGAGGAGTGGGGGAGGATCTCTGTGAGATAATAACAACTGGTTGTAATACAGGGAGTCTATGGTAAGGCGCACAATGTCTTGTCTCCGATACTCATTTCCTAGAACAGAATTACAGTCATTTGTCTGCGCTCAGTGACCTGAATGACCATATGCTGCATCACATTTCCCACTTATTATATATAAATTGAACAGCTTATAGTGGAAGCACATGCAAATCGGCTACCCTCCATAAATGTGCTTTAGTATTTAGTAATTTCACCTCAAATATAGGCCAGCCCTCTATTTTTTACCCAAATAATTGTCAGTGCTCATTCACATAATTTATTGCCCTGACCTCTAACTATGTTTATATTTTTTATGTCTGCAAAAATAAGTAATATAGGGAAAGTAATTATTTTGAATGATGCCTATTTGGACCAGTGAAATACTTCCTTGTTGCACTTTGGAGTACTGTGTGGGGTCTTTAGTTATAGGTTACCAGTTGCACTGCATGATTGACAATACCCCATGGGATGCATAAATAATGCACAATGCACATTCTTGTTGTGAAGTCCTGAATATATGTATATATGTATATAAATATATATATATATATATATAGAGAGAGAGAGAGAGAGAGAGAGAGAGATGCAGTAAATTATTCAGGATATACATTTTTACATGAGATATCCTGGCTTCAGCATCAGAAACACTCCCTTTAGCTATATATTCCTGTATATTGGTATGTAGCCCTGCCCTCCCACTAAGGCTTATCCTAGTCTATTTATTATATGAAATTATTTCCCCCCCACCCACACACACACACACACACACACACCCCAGGCATGGGTGTAGCATGTAGCAATCACCCCTGTGACCCCTGCCATCACAGGGTCGGCCTAGAGGCTTTGGGGAGCCCCTCACTCTCCCCAACTGCAAGGGCAGCCAATTAGCAAAGAAACCTCTTCATTTACTCACAAAAAACTGTGTGCAGGAGTGTGTGTGATTTTTTCCTGCTTCCAGACGCTGCTTCACAGCAGAACACTCTCTGCTGCCATTCGACAGCACCCAATACTGTGGGGTTTGGGGACTAAGGGGGCCCCATGCTATAATTTTTGCAGGCGGCCCTATTAAGTCTAGTTACACCCCTGACCCCAAGCATTCTGGGAGACCAGCTGTGTTTTTGTACAGGCTTTAAAACTCTCAGTAACTAACACTCTGCAGAGATCACCTGCCAGGACTAAAGATGGTGTTGCCTGTGATAAATTTCAGAAAGTAAATTAGGTAGGGGAAAGATTTTAGTGTACATTTGAAAAGGGCACCTGGAAAAAAGGGCGCCTGATATGGATGAAAAAGATTCGGCTACAAAAGGCACCTGGTGTAGCCCATATGCCAAATTCGGCTACAAAGAGCACCTGGTATAGGCAAAATGTCAAATTTGGCTAAAAAGGGCACATGGTGTAGCCTATATTCCAAATTCAGCTACAAAGATTGCCTGGTGTAGCCCATATGCCAAATTCGGCCACAAAGATTGCCTGGTGTAGCCCATATGCCAAATTTGGCTACAAAGAGCACCTGGTGTAGGCAAAATGTCAAATTTGGCTAAAAAGGGCACATGGTGTAGCCTATATTCCAAATTCGGCTACAAAGGGTGCCTGGTGTAACCCATATGCCAAATTTGGCTTCAAAGGGCGCCTGGTGTATCCCATATGCCAAATCTAGTTTTAGTTTATAAAAAGGATGCTGTTATAGGCAACATTTGTTGGGCTATAAAAGGGCTCTGGAAATAGCCAAGAAAAGTGATTACTATAACCTAACTTCTCCCTACTCTCACACAGAACCCTCCCCTGATGGTGCCTAACCCTAAGACCCTCCTGGTGGTCCCTAACCCCCCATGGTGGTGCCTAACCTAACCCCTCCCTGGTGGTGCCTAACCCTAAGACCCCCCTGATGATTACTATGACCTAACTTCTCCCTACTCTCACACAGAATCCTCCCCTGGTGGTGCCTAACCCCCCCCCCCCCCGGTGGTGCCTAAACCTGAGACCCCCCTGGTGGTGCCTAATCCTAAGACACCCCCCCCCCCCGTGATTACTATGACCTAACTTCTCCCTACTTTCACACAGAACCCTCCCCTGGTGGTGCCTTAACCTAAGCCCCTCCCCCTCTTGTGATGCCTAATCCTAACCCCCCCTGCACCCCAGATTCAAAAATCTCAGCTATAAAAGGGCACCCTTTTGTAGCAGAATCAAAAACCTTGTAGCCAAAAACCTTGTAGCCCGATAAAAAATATGGGATACAAAGGGGCGCCCTTTTGCAGAAGAAGCAAAAACCTTGTAGCCAAAAACCTTGTAGCCGAATGAAAAACATGGGCTACAAAGGGGCGTCCTTTTCATAGAAGAATCAAAAATCTTGTAGCCGAAAACCTTGTAGCCGAATCAGAACTATGGACTACAAAGGGGCGTCCTTTTGTAGCAGAATCAAAAATCTTGTAGCCGAAAACCTTGTAGCCGAATCAGAACTATGGGCTACAAAGGGGAGTCATTTTGTAGCAGGTTCAAAAACCTTGTGCGATGAGTGCCACAGCGCTAAGATAATCCTGAGTCAGAAGGCAGTATGCAATAGATGTGCTTCCACCTCTAGAGATTCCTCTTGACAGATATCCGTTAACCTGTTAGTGCAGTCTCAGTGCACATAAGAAAACCAGAGTTAGTACCTGCTAACGATGTTTTGAACAATCCTTCAGGGCAAGGTGAGACGTCGCCCCTCCCAGACGCAGGAACAGACAGCACTTCCCCTATAAAAAAGTCACATGGTTAGTACACCCTCAGTGCGTTAAGCCAAGTACCGGACAGGTGAACAACCTCTAACCCACAATGTGCATCTATTTCACACAGACAAAACACTAACACCCGGGTGGGATCGTTGCCCTGAAGGATTGTTCAAAACATCGTTAGCAGGTACTAACTCTGGTTTTTTCATACAATCCTTCAGGGCAAGGTGAGACGATTAACAAGTAATACAACCTCAGGGTGGGACCACCGCTTGGAGAACTTTTCTTCCAAACGCCTGGTCATTAGCCGACATTGCATCAATACGATAATGACGAATAAACGTTGAAAAGCTTGACCACGTAGCTGCTTTGCAAATCTGCTCAGGTGAAGCGCCTGCATGATTAGCCCATGACGTTGCCATAGCTCTAGTGGAGTGTGCCTTAAATGATGCCGGAACCTCAGTTCCCATAACCTTATATGCCTCATTAATAGCTAGCTTAATCCAACTGGCTATAGTGGACTTTGAGGCCTTCTGACCCAAATTTTTACTTGAATGTAAAATAAACAAAGAATCTGACTTTCTAATGTGTGTAGTTCTGTCTAAATACTCTAACACACATCTCCTTACATCTAACGTGAAAAATCTCTTCTTTCTCACACTTCGGGTTTACCGAAAAAGTGGGCAGCACAATATCCTGAGACCTATGAAATTTTGACAAAACCTTGGGACAAAATTTAGGATCAGTCTGGAGGATAAGCCTATCCTGAAAGTCCTGAAAATACGGGGCTTTTATTGATAAAGCCTGGATTTCACTCACCCTTCTAGCCGTGGTTACTGCCACAAGAAATACTGTCTTAAACGTCAGAAACTTTAATGACGCGTTCTGCAACGGTTCAAATGGACTCTTACACAAACCTTTCAAAACTATAGACAAATCCCAAGGGGAGACATATGGCTTAAATATTGGACTCTTCCTAGACACTGCCTTCATAAATCTTACAATCAAAGGCGAGGAAGAAATTGGAACGCCTGAAAAGGCCGACAAGGCTGCAATCTGTACTTTCAAAGTACTGACTGATATTCTTTTATCCCAACCATCTTGGAGAAAATCCAAAACAGCTGGAATGGAAAGGCTATCAAACTTAGAGTTTTTCAACCAGGAATGAAAAGTTTTCCAGTACTTTAAATAAATTTTCCTTGTCACCTCTTTACGACTGGAAATCAACGTACCAGCTGCCTTATCCGACACCCCCATCTTCCTAAGCAACACTAGCTCAGGATCCAGACCGCCAAGCTCAGGCTGTCTGAATGAGGATGCCATATCTCCCCCTGCTGGAGTAAATCTGATCTTTCTGGAAGCCGCCATGGCTCCTCTGACGACAGATATTTGATTCTTGCAAACCAACTCCTTCTTGGCCAGATCGGGGCAATCATTATCATTGGAGACCTGCAGTCTTTCCACTTGTCCAGTACTGCCGGAATTAGACTCAGCGGTGGAAACGCATACAGAAGAGGAAAATCCCATTTCTGATTGAACGCATTCACTCCCAGAGATTTGTCCCTCGGATTCAGAGAGAAAAATTGCTGGACTTGACAATTTTCCTCCGGTGCAAACAAATCTACTGTTGGCATTCCCCATTTCTTTGTTATATCCCGGAACACTTCCTTGTTCAGAGACCATTCTGAGGAGAGAACCTTGTTCCTGCTCTACTTGTCTGCATCCATATTTAATGTTCCCTTGAGATGAAGTGCTCTCAAGGACAATACATGGTCCTCCGCCCATGAAAAAATTATTTCCGCTTCCATCTGTAATAACTGGGATCTCGTGCCTCCCTGCTTGTTTATAAACGCTACTGCCGTCATATTGTCTGACTGGATCAGTAGATGGGATTGATTTACCATCGACTGCACTTCTAGCAAGGCCAAGTGTACTGCCTTCAGCTCCCTCCAATTGGATGATCTCAGGGATTCGGCTTTTGTCCATTTCCCCTGAAAGGCTTTGTGCCCTATGTGGGCCCCCCATCCCCACGAACTTGCATCCGTGGTTAGGATAAAGTCTGTTGGATTCCTCCAAAGACTGCCCCCTCACAAGATTTGACTCCGTCAACCACCACTGAAGGGATAATACAACAGTTTTTGAAATGCATACTTTGAAATCCAGCGTCTGAGGACGCCCGTCCCAGTTTTGTAGCAAAAATGTTTGTAACATCCGCATATGAGCTAACGCCCATGGAACTGCCACCATTGTGGAAGACATTAGACCCACCATTCGAGAAATTGTTCTCAACGATGGACTGGGATCTGATTGTAAACTCTACACAGCCAATTTCAACTTCACAATTTTTTCTGGTGGTAGGAACATTTTTTGACTTGTTGAGTCTATTAATATTCCCAGAAAAATTATTTTCTGACTTGGAACAAGTGATGACTTGTCCAGATTGATGATCCAACCCAGAGCCTGAAGATGGCTGGAAACTACTTTTAGAACGTTTTCTAGTTCCTCCACTGAATTGGCCAACAACAGTAAGTCGTCTAGATAAGGAATCACTAGTATCGACTTTTCTCTTATAGGAATTAATGCTTCTCCCAGAATTTTGGTGAACATTCTTGGGGCAGAAGTTATTCCAAACGGGAGGCAGATGAATTGGAAATGCATCACAATCCCCTCTACCTTTACCGCGAACCTGAGAAATTCCTGTGACTTTACATGAATTGGAACGTGCCAGTAGGCGTCTCTTAGATCCAGAGAGGCCATGAACGTACCTGGAAACAACAGTTCCCTCACTGAAAAAATTGATTCCATCCTGAATTTTTTCTTTTTTATGAATGGATTCAGGTTTTTTAGATTTAGAATTAATCTGTATTTCCCTGAAGGTTTTTTGACCACAAAAATTGTTGAATAATACCCCCTTTTTTGCTCTTTTATTGGTACCCTCTGAATTACCTTCTGATCCAACATATTTTGTAAGATCTCCAGAATTTCTGGAACAAGAGCTGGGTCTCTTGGAGGCTTTGACAGTACATATCTTGACGGAGGAGGGCGGGCAAATTCTATGCGATACCCGAACCGAATCAGTTGACGAATGAACGGACTTTTCGCCACCTGATTCCACCTGTTGTAAAAGTATCTTAATCTTCCCCCTACCGCCAGAAATGAGTCACTGTGACTTAGATGCTGCCTCAAGAACCTTAGGCTTGAAACCCCCCTTTCCTGATCTATCAAAAGTCCATCGTTTGCCTTTCTTCTGGTCTTTTGCCTGTTCCTTTTGATTAAACATGGGCCTACGAAAAAAGGTTTTATTAGGCACCAACTTTTGTTTCTTAGGGAACATTTTCTTTTTATTAGATGTCCTCTCCAGAGCCGAATCCAGCTCTGGACCAAACAGAAGATCTCCTGTAAAAGGAACACCACATAATCTATTTTTTGATGTCAGATTGCCATCCCACGTTTTTAGCCATAAGGCTCTACGGCACACATTTACCAATGCCGTAGACCTAGCCGTGAATCTAACCAATTCGGCTGAAGCGTCGGCCAAATATGCCGCTGCTTTAAGTAAAATAGTAATTGAGTTTAATAGCTGTTCAACCGAGGCTCCAGCTAAAATACTAGATCTTAATTGATTAATCCATAATTCAAGAGTTCTTGCTACACAGGTAGAAGCGACCGCTGGTCTAAAGGACGTAGCCGTAGCTTCCCAGGACCGTTTAAGATAAGCATCCAATTTCTTGTCAATAGGATCTTTCAGATCCCCCAAATCTTCAAATGCTAAATCTCCCTGCTTCGTTACCTGAGAGAAAGGGGTGTCCAATTTAGGATATTTATCCCAAAGAGCAGTATCCTCCGCAGAAAACGGAAACCTTCGTTTTAATGCTTTGGATAACAAAATCCTTTTCTCTGGATCAGTCCATTCCTTTAGTATTGTTTGTTTGATAGCCTTATGAACAGGAAACACAAGCCCTTCCTTTTCTTCCATACCTTTGTACAATTGATCATGGATAGAAAGACTAGTTGTATTATCCTTATTTAATTCTAAAGTATCATTGATAGCTGCGATTAGCATCTCAGTATCCTCAATGCGAAACTTAAATCGAGAGTTTGACTCTGAATCTATCTCTCTACTGTCTGAATCATCAGAACTGACTACTGCATCTGTGGCCTCCAGATTATCTGTTTCAAGAGCAGGCACCACCCCAACCACTTGTGATGTAGACTGCTCTGTACCCGACAAGGATGACTTAAATGAAGCTAACGAGGCATTAATTTCCTCTCTAAATGCTTTCAAAGTATCCTGCACAGATGGACCTGGTTGCTCGCCCATAACCTTATCCATACACAACTGGCATAGAGTCTTGGCATATGGCAACGCCAATTTAGCATTACACACTGGGCATCTCTTGTATGTAGGTGGAGGCCTGGTTTTGTCAGCAGGCTCTGACCCTTTCACCTGCAACACATACCCATACAAACAACGTTTGAAAACAGCCTCCAGCAAATATATATAAAATGATATACATACACATGGCATCAGAACGAGATCCGGCCATCTCACCTTCTGAGCCACTGAGCTGCCTTCCGTCTTGTCTGCGGCTGACATGATCTCTGCACATCCAGCCCAAGACGCTGTCTCTCACCAAATGCAGCCGCGCTGCTTCCCCTGAAATCCCTTCCGGCAATCGGCGAACAGTAGGCGGTACCGAAAGCAACAGAGAGACAGACAGCCAGCCAGCCTTCAATAAGACGCCAGTTCCGGCAAACCCGCCGGAAACTACGCCTCCCAGAAGTGACATGCGTACTCTCGGCTGCCATCCGATCTACACGTGCAAACAGCCCCGCTCTGCACCACCACGCTGCCACCATGCTGCCGCTTACCTCCGGTCACCGCTCCGCCGATCCCCAGGGGAAGCCTCCACGCCTTCCACTCTTGCTGCCTCTCATAGAGGAAGAAAGGTAGGCAAGCCCCACAAAATTCCAGCATGGGACGATAGGCTAGACTGCCTCAGTGCCACAGTCTCAGCCTACCCTAAGAAATGTAACCTGCAGCCCAGCACACAGGTCCCACTCCTAGGGGAGATGCCGACCTGCCTGGACGCAGGAACAAACAGCACTGAGGGTGTACTAACCATGTGACTTTTTTATAGGGGAAGTGCTGTCTGTTCCTGCGTCTGGGAGGGGCGACGTCTCACCTTGCCCTGAAGGATTGTATGAAAAAAGAGGGATACCCTCAGTGAATTTTTCAAAGAAGAGAGCGGGCAAAGCTTCATATGCAAGTATTGGATAGTATTGGATGTAGTTGGTACATGTGCATATGTTAAATTACAGAAGTATGAGAAACACTAGGAGGAGGTCCCTGCGCTTGCAAGCTTACAATCTAGAGGGTAGTGGAGAGGAAACAATAGGGAAGGAAGCACAGGGGTTAGTGGGTGAGGCAGTGTGCCTTCAGTGCAACCTATAGCAAATTATAGGCTTATCTGAACAGGTGTGTTTTCAGAGTACGTTTGAAGGTTTCCAGGCTCGGGGCATGACAACCGGCTGAGGGAGAGAGTTCCAAAGGAGGGGGATAGCTCGTAAAAAGCCCTGGATGCGAGAGTGAGAGGAGGTGACCAGGCTAGAGGACAAAAGGGTCTCCTGTGAGGAATGGAGGATCCGGGTGGGGAGATATCTGGAGATTAAAGAGAAAATGTATGGAGGTGATAGCTTGTGTCAAGCTTTGTACGCAAGCGTGAAAAGTTTAAACTGGATCCTTTGGGCAACTGGTAACCAATGGAGAGATTGGCAGAGGGGGGCTGCCTCAGAGTATCTGGAAGAGAGGTGGATGAGGTGGGAAGCAGAGTTTAGTAGGAACTGGAGAGGTGCCAGTCTGCTTTTTGGTAGACCATAGAGTTACAGTAGTCAAGAGATGATTAGAGCATGTACAAGCATTTTGGTTTCCTCTTGTGAAGGGAAGGGACAGATTCTGGAGATGTTTTTGAGATGGATGTGAGTGACAGTGGAAATATCACAATCTCCATTTTGCTCATGTTGAGCTTGAGGAAGCAAGATGACATGAATATAGATACAGCAGAGACTTTAGATAGTAGTGTGTAGTGGTCTGGGCAGAACAATAAATGTGGGTGTCATCAGCATAGAGGTGATATTGAAAACCAAAAGAGCTTTTTATTTGTCCCAGGCCATGAGTGTAAATGGAAAAGAGGAGGGGTCCAAGGACCGAGCCTTGTGGTACTCCCACAGACTGTGGGTGTGGAGAGGAGTTGGTATTGGCGTAGGAGACCATGAAGGAATGTCCATACAGGTAAGAGTTCATCCAGGAATGTGCTAGGCCCTTGATTCCCTTGAGTCAAGAGGGTCTAAAAAAGCAGGGTATGATCAACAGTGTTGAAAGCGGAGGACAGATCTGGGAGTATTAGTACAGAAAATCTGCCTTTGGCTTTAGCAACTAGGAGGTAATTGGCAACCTTAGTAAGAACTGTTTCTGTGGAGTGTTGAGGGTGGAAGCCAGACTGGAAGGGCTCCAACAGGGAATTAGCAGAGAGAAAGTCAGACAGCGCTGAGTAATTGTGGCGTTCCAGCAGTTTGGAGGAAGAGGGAAGGAGAGAGACTGGGTGGTAAGTAGAAAGGGCAGTAAGGTCTAAGGAGGGTTTTTTGATTAGGGGTGTTAAGATAGCTTGTTTAAATGAAGAAGGGAAAATGGCAGTAGAGATGGAGAGGTTCAACTTCTGAGGTGAAGCAGCAACCTATGTCTCAACCTATACTACC
This sequence comes from Hyperolius riggenbachi, assembly GCF_040937935.1. NCBI lineage: Eukaryota > Metazoa > Chordata > Amphibia > Anura > Hyperoliidae > Hyperolius > Hyperolius riggenbachi. Next base: position 221,734,472 of record NC_090650.1, read on the forward strand.
CGAAGACTAGATGCCGAGACGCACACCTTCTGATTACCTTTTATACCTATGCATGATGCATCCTAGTAAACACAACTGCTGAATTGTCTATGCTGCACGTTGATAGCTGACTTCTAGGTAATTACATACTTCTTGTGTTGCATGTTTTCCTAATGTTGGCCTACGGCCATGTTTTGTGTTACAAAAATTTAATAAAATGATTTGTTAAAAAAGAGATGGAGAAGTTCAAAAGCGTTGTTAAAGCAGAATGAGGGTGGAGGAGAGCTGGGGGATAAGATAAGAGGGAATAGGTAATAGGGTCCAGAGCACAGGTAGTGAGATGAGCTTTAGAGTTTAGTTAAGAAAGACGCTGTTCAGTTAAGGCAGGGAAGGTTGTTAGTAGGGAGGAGGTTTGAGTGACTGGTCATGGAGAGAGGGAGAGTTGATAGTTTGGGAACAACCAGGCAGAGAGGAGAAAGGAGGAAGTGATTGGACTGGTGAAGGGGATTGCTTTTGAAAGTTGTTCTGTAATGTTTCAATTTTGTTCATGAAGTATGCTGCAAAGTCTTCTGCAAACAAGCTTGTGATTTTAGGGGAAGGCGGGGGGTGTAGAAGAGAACTGAAGGTGTCTAATATGAGGTGTAATTTTTAAAACATGCTAACCCAGTCATCTTTGGCTTTTTTAAGAAAATGCCCTACCTCTCCTCCCTCCATGTCTCCAGTTGTTGCTATGCTTACTACTCTGTATGACTCTTTATAACTAGCAGTATAACTCTTTGAAAGATAAAAAAACAACTGGAGGGGAGGACAGCAGGAAAATTTCAGACCAAGGAATACATCAGGGACAGGTATATGCTACTGTTGGATAATGCTGCACTTCAGACAAAGGGAGAAAGTGCACAAATTGATGTTAAGTGTTAGATTATTGGAGATATCTTTAATAAACAGGTCTCACTTGCTACTAGCAGCTGGGACAGGCTTATGCTCAAACTCAGTGTAAAGCTTTGTTTCTGTAGCCCAAGACGCTAATAATTGCTATGGGCAGGACCGAGATATGCTAGACTTGTAGCAAGTGGCTGCATACAGATTGAAACTCTAATCTAAGGTACTTTATCAGAATTGGAAGTGCCATAAATACTATCCTAGTAAGTATTAAACGTGAGTCACATACAGTATAATATTGTATTCTAAAACAAGTCCAGAAAAAAAAAACGTCCAATAGCCTTAATTTAATTTCTCAACAATTATATTTAAAGTGGATCCAAGATGAAATGTGGAATCATTACTAAAGGCCACCTCGGAGAGCCGATACTGCGCCTGCACTGGAGCCAGGAAGGTAAATATTTACCTCCCCGCTGTTCGCCGCAGTGGGACTGAGGAGGATGGGGGAAGCCTCAATAGGCTTCCCCCACCCCAGGTGGGTACTCCCCAGGGGAGGTTTTTCTCAATACAGGTTTTCTTTAAGGCTGCTTTCACAGTGAGACGTTACAGGCAGCCTGTAACGCACCCCACCGCACAGCAATGAAAAATCAATGGGCTGTTCACAGTGCCCACGTTGCGTTACACAGTAACGCTGCACGTTCGATTGTAGTGCAGCATACTGTGCGTTCTAGCGGCTTAAGCCGCGTTACACTGTTTGCACATGCTCAGTATGGGGTTTTTTTTATTTTGTGGGCGGAGAGGAGGCAGGGAGAGGCTGCTACATAGCCAGGCACATAGCTACTTTACATTCACTGCACTTGCAGTGTTTACTTCCAGCAGCGGCTGCTGATTGGCTGGCGGGACCACGTGATGCGGAGAGCTCCGCTCACGTTGTCTCCGCAGCGCATCCGACAGAGCAGGCGCACCAAGAGCCGCTTTTAACGCGGCTCTTGGTAGCGTCCTGCTCCAACACCATCAGGCGTTGCGTTAGGGGCGCGTTATGCGACCTTAACGTGTCATCTAACGCAACGTCTTAGTGGGAAAGAAGCCTAAGTCTAAAATTACCATAGTCACCTCTACCCTATTATAGATGCCTTTATAAACATAGATACAAATTTATCAAGGCAAAAGAAAGTATCTACACACACTTTGCTCAGCCACATAATATGGATATATTTAATGGGCCCATTCGCAAAGTCTGTTTTCACCAGATACAGGTTTGCAGTACACAAAAGACATTCCTGATGCTGCCCAGTTTACATGGACAATGGATGCATTGCTATGCATCCAATATATGGCACAATTTCACTCTTTAGACAATGTAAAGACTTCAATGGAACACTGAAGCAAGTACAGTGCATTGAATATCATAACATACTGCCCACATTACTGCAATATTAGAGTGTTTTGATAAATGTTGCTGTAGCATTCAAATGAGGTCTTAGTACTGTAGCTATGAAATATTGGATCCAAACTATTAATATAACCTTTTCCCTAAATTAAAATAAAGGTTTTATATTGATTAAAGAAATATGTTGTGGTGGTCTATAATATATCTTCGTCTGCTTAAATCCTGAATCGTTGACTGATGAGATTTTTAATCAGGAACGAGAACTGTATATAATTTTCTTAATATGCAAATATCCACTGGTCCAAGAAGCGCAAGCAGTGCTAGCAAAAGAAAGCCATTAGCAGCTAATAATGAACTAATTGTAAGCAGATTAATATAACTATTTGATTGACATGTGGTAGTTTTTTATTTGCTAGGTTGGTTTGGCTAGGTCAGTAAGAATTTTCCACATCTACCCAATCTTGTGAAACAGTGATATGGCATTAAAAGAATACTATATTTACAGTGAGAAGAAAAAATGAGGAAGCAGCCAATCACAAATGTCCATCTGAATCAAGACAAGACAAAGCAACTCTGATCACAAAGCTGCATGATTAAATACTGCATTTGTGTGACCTCACATACAAGTCTATTGGTGTGAAAAATAACACTTTAGAAGCAGGTTTCCCTAGTTAACTAAGTCTACTAGGAAATAGCTTATTCACAAATATTGATGTTATATTTGTTAAAACTGGGATTTTAGAATATTACTTTAGAATGGGGCTTTTGATTCTGTGTTAGGCAGAGCTCCTTTGTTCCACCAGTTATAATTTTAGTAATGGTTACCACTCAAACTGAGAACCAGAAATGTGTATGTGATATTTAAACTTAAACCTGCTAGTTTTACTAAAGGTAATGTTGACACATTAACAATACATTTCTAAATTGCAAGCAAAGTCCATGTTGTGTCATCTTACCGTGTAGCGTGAATCGTTCTTTATGTGTGCTTTTGGTTGTTTCTACATTATAGAGCCTGAACTAGAATAATCAAAACACATGGTTTGGGAGGCAAGTGACATGTGGTTCATGAACCCCATAATTAGTTCCCCTTCCTAGTGCTAAGCAGTAATTAAATTTGCCACTTCTGCTCTGCTGATTCATTTATTTAGCTATTTAATTGCTTGACTCAAAATGTCTTTATCTCTGGAATTGCAACACGTTATTCAGGCAGAGACATAGCATATAAACCATTATATTTCTTTTTTGTCTTACGATGGCAGAGATGTGTAAAAGGAAAATAAGATTTATTTTTTTTTAGCTTAACACAGCTTTCTTACATTGTGTTAACGTGGTTGCTAGTTGCTTTGTAATTCATCAAGTGCACATTATTTAAATAATTTTGCTACTGTTCATTGCAGATACATTTTAAACCTTGAACACGACCGTAAAGCAATGACCATTGACCAACTTATATCCTATGATAGTTTTGAAAGCAGAGTATCCAAATTGTCCTTTATTTGTGTGAAATGGGACATCTGAAATTAAAAATTCTACTGTAAAATGTTACCACCTGATCTGATGCAGCCTGGCTGAAGGTGTAACAGCAGGTTGCATAGGCAGGACTATTTGTGGTGCTTGGCTTAAAGTGATACTGAGCAGGTTTAAAAACAAAAACTATTTGTACTTACCTGGGGTTTTCTCCAGAACACCGTAGGCCACAAGATCCCCCGGCATTGTCCTGGCTCCTCTCCCGTTTCCGCTGGTGGCTCCGTTAATTGGTGATTTTGGCCTGAAGTTGCCAGTACAAAACCCCGGTGCGCACATTATGCGTCATCACGCCAGCCAGCGTGATAGTCCTGCGCATGTGCAGTTCTCTAACTCTGAACCACGCATGCACAGGACTCTCGCGCTAGCTGGCGTGATAATGCGTAGCAGCCGGCATGATGATGTGTAACGTACGCGGTGGGGACTCGTACTAGTGACTTCAGACCGAAGTCACCAATTAACAGAGCCACCAGCAAGACTGGGAGAGGAGCCAGGAGGACACCGGGGAACCTTGCGGCCTATGGTGGGCTGGAGGAAGCCCCAGGTAAGTACAAACTGTGTTTTTAAAACCTGCCCAGTGTCACTTTAACTTAATCATAGTGCCTGTGCTTTTTAAATTGTGATTCTAGATTTACAAGCCTCCATGCAGTCTTTGCTATCAGAACATTGTATTTTTAACTCATAAAACCAGGTTGACCAACAAATACAAATTCCTAACATAGCAGAATCCACCTGACCCTATTCTGCCATACTATACACCATAGCCTCCTATGTACTATGACCTGAGGCTGACTGTAGCTATACTGGGTTATAGTACGTGAGAGACTTTGCAGCTGGGACAAGGCTCTGAAGCTAGACCTACACAGATCAATAATGGCCTGCTACAGCAAGCAATCAATCCCTCTGCAGTTGAAAATATTTTGGATAGTAAATCTGCTAAAATCTATTAAAAATCATCTGAACTGTTAGTACTGCATGGCTTGATTTAGTACAACATTATTCCCCATTGCTACTTTCCAGCCTACTCAAACTAAGAATTTCCAACATGTCCAATCCCCTTTGATCTCCAGGTGGCCCATGCATCTTTTGCATTGGGGCTTGTTTCCACTGATGACAGTGTGCGTCTTCAAGATACACGCCGGCACTTGGTCTGATGCGAGTACACATCAGAATCCCTCTAACCCTACCATGCACGGCTATGGGGATTCACGTACATAATGCAAAAAACTGAAAATTAATTGTGCCTGTTAATTCAGAAGCAGCCAATTGAGGAAGACTTGGGTCCCCAGTATACTGTAAGTAGTTGTCCCTAGTATAGGTACACCGCCAGTATAGGTAGCCAGAGGAGGTATTGGAGGTAGCCCCTCAGTATATGTAGCCAGAGGGCCCCCAGGTCTTCCAAAGGCTTTCCCAGTTTTCCTCAACCCCACCGCTGCTGGTCGGGACCTTCTTTTAGTTTAAGACTGCGCTTCCCACTGTCCACAAGCGAGGCCATGCTGTGCCTGCGTGAGTACTGCCACACCTGCACAATTGCACAGACATGTTTATATATGAGTAGCTTCGGCTTAATGCTCAGGCGCGCCGTAATATATTGTCTCATGTAGAGATGGCCCGAACAGTTCGCCGGCGAACTTCCGTGATTCGTGATCGTGGCGAACCGGGAACTTTTCCAGAAGTTTGGTTCGCCCCCATAGTGCACCATTAGGGTCAACTTTGACCCTCTACATCACAGTCAGCAGGCACATTGTAGCCAATCAGGCTACACTCCCTCCTGGAGCCACTCACCCCCTTATAAAAGGCAGGCCCCGCCGGCCATTATACTCACTCGTGTGCCTGCAGTAAATAGAGAAGGGACAGCTGCTGCAGTGCAGACTCTCTCACAGGGAAAGATTAGTTAGGCTCTTGTAGGCTTCTTAGCTTGCTCCTTGCTGATTCTTATTGCTAAAATAGCATCCCACAACAGCTCTTCTGAGAGCTAATCTTGTTTTTGTGATCTATTTTTTTTTTCTATTTGTCCCACTGACACTTGTGTTGCATAGACAGCCTTGATAATCCATACTGTGTGTGCCACTGCCAGGCCCAGCACATTTAGTGACTACCTGTGTGTGTGACAGGTGCACATTGTAATACCCAGTACTGCATATACTTACTACCTGTTGTTCACAGTGCACCCACCTACCTACGTGAGCACACACAGTGTGATATACCACTCCGTGCATACCTGTTAACTGCACCTGTGTGACTGACTGCACATTGTATTAGTCAAGTCAGTGCATACCTTAGTTAGGCTCTTGTAGGCTTTTTAGCTTGCTCCTGGCTGATTGTTATTGCTAAAAAAGCACCCCTCAACAGCTCTTTTGAGAGCTAATCTTGTTCTTGTGATATATTTTTTTTTTGTGTGTGTGGCCCACTTGCATTATACACAGCCCTGTCAGTCAGTGTCACTGTGCCTGACCGGTACCTATCTGTGTGTGACAGGTGCACATTATAATACCCATCGCTGCATGTACCTACTACCTGTTGTTCACTTCAGTGCACCCACCTACCTACTTGAGTGCACGCAGTGTGATATACCACTCCGTGCATACCTGTTAACTGCACCTGTGTGACTGACTGCACATTGTATTAGTCAAGTCAGTGCATACCTTTCACTTCACCCCCCCCCCAATATGGACAAAACAAAAGGCAGAGGCAGGCCACTTGGCAGGTCTGTTCAAGATCATGCTGTCGTGATTTCGAGCGGCCCGCGACCAAAGTACAGTGTTTAGAAGAAGGCACGTGCCATCAACCCCCAATATTGTCAGGATGTAGTTAACTATTTACCAGAACACCTCATCTTTCTCTGCTTCCGCATGGAAGCGTGACATATCTTCCTCCTCCTGCTCTGATTCTGGCACCCCACTTAACACTCAGTCGGCCGCCACCACCAAAGTGCCATCACCCCAGGGCTCAGCGGTGTGGACATTTTTTTTGTGTGTCTGCCCCAGATGAGAGCAATGCCATCTGTACTCTCTGCCACCAAAAATTGAGCAGTGGAGAGACCAAGACCCGCATAGGGACAACTACCTTACGAAGGCACATAATTACAAAGCACAAACTGCAATGGGATGACCACCTAAGGGAAAGCAGCACACAAAAGCAAATCCACACACCGCAGTGGAAGATATGCAATTATTTCTCAAAAAAGGCGATACCCAAACTGTATCGTGATGTTGAATCTCACCTCTGGCACACAGCGTTGGGTCAAGGGACCATCTGACCACGTGGTCTGCAAAGCACGGTCAGGCCTGCCCGAAGACTAAGTCACTCCCCACACAGCATCTCTGCCTGCAGGCCGCTTGACTGCCTTCTCCGCCACCACCAACAGCGTCCAGGATTCCAGGCGGATTTCTGAATTTTTAAGGCCGCTATACTAATTTTTCTGGTGCGTGTACATGCCTGCCTGATTTTTCAGGCATGTATATGTGCCAATTCCCCTTCGTGATTATTACCTTGCCACGGTGAAGGGGCTTGCGTATCACAATGAAGCAATGACCGCCGGCTATATGAGTGTCTCGGGGGGGAGGGGGCTGTTACACCCAAGATAATAAGGTTTTTGCTTCATTGTGGGAAAACCAAATTCGATCAGCTGGACAATCACCTCAGCCTGGCGACCATATTGGCTTGAAAACCGCTATCGCCTGTACTCTCGCCATGGTGCGCACCAGTCCAGTACCGCCGTTACAACACAAACAGCTGTTTGCGGTGTGTTACACAGTGAGTTTGGTGTGTTAGTGTGAAGCAGTACTGTAATTTCACTCCCTGATTGATGTAAACACACGCAAGATGTTTTAAAGCACTTTAGGCCTGCAATTTAGCAATCAATGGGCTTGATTCACAAAGCGGTGCTAACCCAGTAAAAGACTTTAGGTGTGATAACCATTGCACCACGCTGGTGAAAAGCCAGCAAAGCAGCGCCATTAAACTCTATGCGAAGTGCACCAGACTTTGCTAGCGCAAAACTTTTGATCAGCTGTGCTAACCCAGTTGGTGCTTAAACTTATCACGCCTAAACTTATCACGCCTAAACTTATAATGCCTAAACTTATCACGCCTAAACTGAGTTTAGGCGTGATAAGGGGCTTTTCACCAGCGTGCTAACTGTTAGCACTGCTTCATGAATCAAGCCTAATATGATTTCTGCCCTTAAAATGCTACTTTGCGTCAAATCCAGATTTTTCCCCGGGAATTTTGGCGTCTACCCCACTCATCCATGCAAAAACTCAGATGTTAGACCCCTTGAAACATCTTTTCCATCACTTTTGTGGCCAGCATAAATTTTTCTAGTTTTCCAAGTTCGCCTCCCCATTGAAGTCTATTGCGGTTTGTGGAAGTTTGCGCGAACCAAACCTATTGCAGAAGTTCGCAAACCGAAAATCGGAGGTTCGGGCCATCTCTAATCTCATTTATATTTTCCTAGTAGTCTAGTGGTCCCCCCTCCCCCTTATATACTTTTCCATGGTAGTCTATTAGTCTTCCACCATACAGAGATTGAGGAAGAATGCAGGGTAAGTATTAGCTCACCTATCAAAAGTTCCAACTGCAAGCAGTACCCCTTTACCTGAACCCCAGACATCTTCAAGCCGAGACCCGGTACTCACAGCTGGCTGCAGTTCTGGCTGGTGATCGTTAGTGAAAAGAGAAGAAGGTGAAATCATACCCCGGCATCACTTCTGATTATTGACCTGTGCAGGAGGAGGGATCAAACTACATGAAGGGCTTTCCTGGTTAATACAGTTAGGATCCCGAGGAGTACTGAGCACAGGCCAAAGCTAGTATGGGTGCTGTGCTCATTAATTGTAGTGCATACATATCTACTTCCAAAAACATTGGCACATAGAATGTAGATATACTGTAGTATAGGAACAAGTGGTTTTGAACAACTTGCAAAAGTTAATGTAAATGCTACAACATGCATAGTCCCCAACCGTCCCGTTTTCGTCGGGATTCTCCCGATTTTGGGGGGCTATCCCGGTAAGAGCCCCCCAAGTCCCGGGCGGCTGTCAGTATTGACAGCCGCCTGTAGCAGGAGGAGAGCAGCGCAGTGGAGGGAAAGCGGTGGGCAGCGGCAGAGAAGGGGGACATCTCCCCCCCTTCTCTCACCTTAGGTGCTCTCCGTCCCTCGCTCTCTCCTCCGATGTGTGTGTGGCTGACTGGCGGTGGCGCTTGGCAGCGGGCGGGACTTACCTTCCGTGTCGCTCCAAGTGCCGGACGGAAGTTCTGGTGCTGCAGCCGCTGCTCTGGTCTGGATCAGGCCAGAGTAGTGGCAAATCATCCCGCGCCGGCGACGAGACCAGACGGAGGACACGGAAGGTAAGTTCCGCCCCTCTGCCAGCCACCACACTTCATTCCGGAGGGGACAGCGAGGGAGGGAGAGCACCTTAAGGTGAGAGAAGGGGGGAGATGGCCCCCCTTCTTCACCGCTGCCCACCGCTCTCCCTCTTCTCTGCTCCCCTCCTGGGGGGGGGGGGGGGACACCTGGCTAACTATTCTGGGGACATAAACACCCTGGCTACATATACTGGGGACATATACACCCTGGCTACATATACTGGGCAAATATACTCCCTGGCTACATATACTGGGCAAATATACACCCTGGCTACATATACTGGGGACATATACACCCTGGCTACATATACTGGGGACATATACACCCTGGCTACATATACTGGGCAAATATACACCCTGGCTACATATACTGGGCAAATATACACCCTGGCTACATATACTGGGGACATATACACCCTGGCTACATATACTGGGGACATATACACCCTGGCTACATATACTGGGGACATATACACCCTGGCTACATATACTGGGGACATATACCTCTGGCTACATATACTGGGCACATATATCCCTTACTACATATACTGGGGACAACTGGCTGTCATTATGTGCATTTACTGGTGAAAATCTGTCTCTTATTATGTGCATTTACTGGTGAAATGCTGTCTCTTATGTGCATTTACTGGTGAAAAGCTGTCTCTTATTATGTGCATTTACTGGTGAAAAGCTGTCTCTTATTATGTGCATTTACTGGTGAAAAGCTGTCTCTTATGTGCATTTAGTGGTGAAAAGCTGTCTCTTATTATGTGCATTTAGTGGTGAAAAGATGTCTCTTATGTGCATTTAGTGGTGAAAAGATGTCTCTTATGTGCATTTAGTGGTGAAAAGCTTTCTCTTATGTGCATTTAGTGGTGAAAAGCTTTCTCTTATGTGCATTTAGTGGTGAAAAGCTGTCTCTTATTATGTGCATTTACTGGTGAAAAGCTGTCTCTCATGTGCATTTACTGGGGAAACACTGTCTCTCATTATGTGCATTTACTTCATTTTTTTTTTATGTAACTACATTAGCTGGTACTACATTACAGTTAGCCCCACCCATGGGCAGGGTATATGAGGGATATATTTATTAAAAAATATAAGGGCATCAATATTAAAAAAAAAAAAAATTCTTCAAAAAACTTTATAGTAGGCGTGACTTGGGGGTGTGGTTAGGGGGTGTGTTGGGGGTGTGGTTAGGGGTGTGGCCTGTGTCCCGATTTCTAATTTTAAAATGTTGGGAGGTATGCAACATGTAATAACAAAAATATGTAAAACCAGAAACAGTACAGTAAATGTTGTATTTCCAAGGGTTTATGTGTGTACACGCAATATTAAAAATGCATTGCACATGCTTTTGGATAGAAGATAAATATTAGCCTTCAAACCTGCACAGTCATATGTTTTACCCGTTCGCGGTGTGCTGCATTTTTTTCAGGAACATGCATTACCTTTATTATTAAAAAATAGTGCCCAGAAATGCAAACAAATGCATACAACAACCACAAAAATACATACCATGCACATAATAATGAATGCATTAGTGCAAATGAACATTGTAGTCAGGGACGTAGCTAGAAGTGACAGGGCCCCATAGAAAATGTTTTATTCCCTCCCCCCCCCCCCCCCCCCGTATTTTTGTAAGGTGCCACTTAGCCTGCAGTATAGGGAACTATATATACCTCCCAGTGTTAGGTTGCCCCCAGTTTAAGTTAAAACTTTGTTAGTAACTATATTTGCCAAGTGTGAGTGCAGGGAAAGGGAGAGGTAATTTAGGGTGCTGGGAGAGGTCAGTGAGGCTGCTGGGAGAGAGAGAGGTCAGTGAGTGTTCCTGGAGAGAGATAGGACAGTGAGGTTGCTGGGGAGAGAAAGGTCCTTGATGATGCTGTGGAAGGGAGAGGTCAGTGTGGATGCAGGGGGAGGGAAAGGTCAGTGAGGGTGCTAGGGTAGGGAGAGGTCAGTGACGGTGCTGGGAGAGAGATCGGTCTGTGTGGGTGCAGGGGGAGGGAAAGGTCAGTGAGGGTGCTTGGGTAGGGAGAGGTCAGTGAGGGTGCTGAGGGAGAGATCAGTGAGGATGCAGGGACAGGTAGACGTGAATGTAGGTGCAGAAGAGGTCAAAGAGGGTGCTGGGGAGGGAGAGGACAATAAGGGTACTGTGAGAGTGAGAGGTCAGTGATGGTGCTAGCTAGGGGACGGAGAGGTCAGTTTGGGTGCTGGGGGAGGGAGACGGTGAGGGTACTGGGGGATAGAGAGGTCATTGTGGGAGCAGGGGAGGCAGAGGTCAGTGAGGGTGCTGGGGAAGGGAAGGTGCTGGGGGTGGGAATGAGGGTGCTGGGGGAGGGAGAGGTCAGTGTGGTTGCTGGGGATAGGAGATCAGTGAGGGTGCTGGGGATAGAGAGGTCAGTGTAAGTGCAGGGGGAGGCAAAGGTTGGTGAGGGTGCTGGAGAAGGGAAAGGTCAGTGAGGGTGCATGCTGGGGGAGGGAGAGGTCAGTGTGGGTGTTGGGGAAGGGAGAGCAGTGAGGATACTGGTGGATAGTGATGTCAGTTTGGGTGTTGGGGGAGGGAGGTCAGTGAGGGCACTAGGGGATAGAGAGATCAGTGTGGGTGCAGGGGGAGGCAGAGGTTAGTGTGGGTGCAGGGGGAGGCAGAAGTCAGTGTGGGTGCTGGGGAAGGTAAAGATCAGTGAGGGTACATGCTGGGGGAAGGAGAGGTCAGTTTGGGTGCTGGGGGAGGTAGAAATCAGTGATGATGATGGGGAAGTGAGCCACATCTTCACTCCAAATTGTCCTGGTAATGGAACTTACTGGTGCTAGTGGGCGGAGCTCCATAATAGTAGTGGTTGGAGATTTGCGGTGATAGTGGGTGGAGTCTTTACGGCCACAGGCGGAGCGTCCTTTCTGCACAGTAGGGGCTCCTTTGTTGAAAATGTAAAAAGTGCCTGGCACCCAGGGGAAAGAGGGAGCAAAGGTGGCACCAGCATGATGGCAACAGTATTTCCTACCTTGGTGTCATACAGCTTCTCCTCTCTCTGTCCTTCTCAATTGGTCCTTTCTAGTGCTCTGGCCAGGTGTGTAGGTGGAGTAGAGGGGGTGGAACCTAGCACAGTACTGCTCTGTTCCTGACCCAGACGGAACTATTAAGTAATTGTTGAGAACAGAGCTCTTCATGTCAATGCGCTGTGAGGCAGCAGGTGAAAAAATAGTTCCCATTCACCTCCCTGCCTCCAGCTTCAATGAGCCTCAGTGGGGAGGGGATGAGGGAGGGATTGGTATGGTGACCAGGGGACCAATGGGATTAAAAAAAAAAAAAACAGAAAAAAAGCACAGGCAGCCAGGAACAGTGGCCCCCCCCTGGTGGCTAAGGGCCCCACTGCTACGGTGGTTCCTACGCCACTGATTGTTGTGTGGAAGAGACCTGATCCAGTAAAGAGTAGATGCCACATTTCAGCATATAAGCAATCCAATTCTCTTTTCTTCTAGGTGATATTTTCACATCGTATAATTAAAATAACTTTTAAGCCACCAGCAAGCCAGAAAATATTTTAAAGAGGAGATGAAAAATTATCTCCTAGCAGAAAACTTTGGAGAAAAAGTGAACATAGAATTTTCTTTATATGTTTCTGTCTACCGGTATTTTGTTTGTCTTTTCATTTTCACTTGAAAAAATATACTGTCTTTTTGTTAAATTGTAGTCCATTCTGAACCAACAAAATGGATAATTGCATTTATGTCAGATGAGACCTGACCAGCAGCTTGGTTAATGTCAGCTTCAAATTGTGATAAAACTATTTTGTAACCATTCTAGTGACTATAGATGTTCCGTAAGTAAAGAAAAATTACAACATTTGATTCAAAATACAGTTTTTATGACAAAAAAATAACCTGATATTTTTCCCAGAATCAAAGTAGATATAAGACACATAATTAGGACACAGTAAACAAACATTATCCCTCCTGGAAGAAGGGAAAATTATCAGAACCCATCTGAAAAAGAACTGCACAATTTAACAAGGCACAATCGCTCTGCTCTGAAGCAGCTTGATGATAGCATACAAACCTAGAGCCAGCTGAGACCACATAAAGGTTTTTTTTTTCTGAAATGGCAGGCAGCTTTGCTGTTTGCAGTTTTTTGCTAATGGAACCGGTCAAGGGCTGGGTGCCGTGACCTGTGTTATGTTTCATGTGTCTGTGGGCTACACTTTGGCCAGGTGCTTAAAGGGCATGCATACCATTTATTTTATTCAATTCCCTGGATCACGAGTCCTCATTGCCTGTTGGCTAAAAGCTGTGTTTGTTCCCATCTGTAGAGATGGCTCGAACCTCTGATTTTTGGTTTGCGAACCACGAACGCGAACTTCCGCAAAAGTTCAGTTCAGGTGAACTTTCGCAAACCGCAATAGACTTCAATGGGGATGCGAACTTTGAAAACTAGAAACATTTATGCTGGCCACAAAAGTGATGGAAAATATGTTTCAAGGGGTCTAACACCTGGAGGGGGGCATGGATGAGTGGGATAGACGCCAAAAGTCCCGGGGAAAAATCTGGATTTGACGCAAAGCAGCGTTTTAAGGGCAGAAATCACATTGCATGCTACATTGGAGGCCTAAAGTGCTTTAAAACATCTTGCATGTGTATACATCAATCAGGGAGTGTATTTAGAGTACTGCTTCACACTGACACACCAAACTCACTGTGTAACGCTGCGCACCGCAAACAGCTTTTTGTGTAGTGACGGCCATGCTGGACTGGTGCGCACCATGGCCAGATAGCCCATATGGTTGCCGGGCTGTGGTACCTTAATGATAGAACAACAGTGACTGTCCAGCTGATCGAATTTGGTCTGTCCACAATAAAGCAACAACCTTATTATCTTGGGTGTGCTCCCTCTCCGAGACACTCATATAGTCGTCGGTCATTGCTTCATTGTGATACGCAAGCCCCTTCACTGCAGCAAGGTAACGATCATGAAGGGGAATTGACACATGTACATGCCTTTTGTTTTGTTGTTGCAGCTGCAGTGCAGCCAGAAAAATGAGGCAGGCACGTACACGCACCAGAAAAACTATTATAGCGGCCACTGCTAGCAGTGGCCTTAAAAATTCAGGAATCCGTCTGGTGTCCTGGACCCTGTTGGTGGTGGCGGAGAAGGCAGTCAAGCGGCCTGCAGGCAGAGATGCTGTGTGGGGAGCGACTTAGTCATGGGGCAGGCAGTCACACGGCATGCAGGCAGAGATGCTGTGTGCGGGGACTGACTTAGTCTTCGGGCGGGCAGTAGCCCTCCAGGATCCATGCCTCATTCATTTTGATGGTGAGGTACTGAACACTTTTGTGACTTAGGCGACTTCTCTTCTCAGTGACAATGCCTCCAGCTGCGCTGAAGGTCCTTTCTGACAGGACGCTTGAGGCAGGGCAAGACAGAAGATGGATGGCAAATTGGGACAGCTCTGGCCACAGGTCAAGCCTGCGCACCCAGTAGTCCAAGGGTTCAGCGCTGCTCACAGTGTCTACATCCACACTTAAGGCCAGGTAGTCGGCTACCTGCCGGTCCAGGCGTTGGTGGAGGGTGGATCCGGAAGCGCCAAGGCGAGGCGTTGGACTAAAGAATGTCCGCATGTCCGACATCACCATGAGATCACTGGAGCGCCCTGTCCTGTCCTGTGCGTGCGCAGGGGCACCTGGAAGCACAGGCGTAGGCAGCCACTTGGGGTGGCATGTCTGTCACTAGGCGCTGGCCAACTTCACATTTAAAGAGAACCCGAGGTGTGGATTTACTTATGTTAGTGGGGCACAGAGGCTGGTTGTGCACACTAACACCAGCCTCTGTTGCCCCATGGTGGGCCTCCAGGACCCCACTGCGCTCCGCTATAGCCCCCGCAGTGCTGGCGACATGCAGCGTGTCACCAGCACAATGTTTACCTTCTCCTGTCTGTTAGCGCCGCTCCCCCGCCTCCTCCGTATCGCCGCTACCTGCCCGCGTCCCTTCTCTCCTGCTGATTGGAGGGAAGTGACGCGGGCGGGTAGCGGCGATACGGAGGAGGCGGGGGAGCGGCGCTAACAGACAGGAGAAGGTAAACATTGTGCTGGCGACACGCTGCGTGTCGCCAGCACTGCGGGAGCTATTAGCGGCGCTCAGGGGGGTCCTGGAGGCACACCATGGGGCAACAGAGGCTGGTGTTAGTGTGCGCAACCAGCCTCTGTGCCCCACTAACATAAGTAAATCCCACCTCGGGTTCTCTTTAATCATCCCATTTTGCAGGCTGAGGCTTGTGCACTGCAGGCTCACTACTCGGGCTCCCAGGCAGCGTCCTGTGTAATAGCACAGCCTTTACTCTCCCCCTACTCCCCCCGCTGGACAATAGAGACAGAGCAAGCACGCTCTGTCCCTCCTCTAAGGCCAACACTTTCTGGTTTCCTCCTCAGTCACAGGCGCAGAGCAGTGTCTGTGTACTGCCTGCGTGTGGCCTTAAGCTCCGCCCCTGCTAGCAGGAAGTTCGGGTTTCCAGTCTGGCCACATTAGCTAGCATGCCTCTGAGTCCCTGTGCCCTGAGCCTGACGTGGCTGCAGAGGAGAGGGGACTAGGGGCTGAAATGCTGAGCTGTATCCTGCAGCAGGGGAGACATGAGGAGTCCGTGTGCCCTGCACTGTGAGGAGAACGAGCAGGCAGACAGGCAGAGAGCTGCAGTCACAGGTGTGTGAGCAGACAGAGGCAGCAGGCATAGTTTACTACATAATGCACTGTGTTTTAATTTGTGATTTGTTCACTGATGGAGCTGCTGTCAGTCAGTTCTGTCCATGTGATGTCCTCCTGGCTTAGAATGCAGGCTGTGCTTTCAGGGATCCCAGACACATGACTTAGAAGAATAATAATCCAAACAAACATTTGTATAGCGCTTTTCTCCTGTCGGACTCAAAGAAACCAAGCTTCCAAGCCCTGTCTCTCTCCCCACACCCACCCCACCTGCCTGCACTGTGTAAAATTTTCGTACAGAAATAACAGTTTGTGGATAATGACTGGAAGTTGGTATCTGCGTTTGATGTGTGGGGGACATGGTATGTGTGTTTGATGTGCGGGGGACATGGTATGTTTGTTTGATGTGCGGGGGACATGGTATGTTTGTTTTGATGTGTGGGGGACATGGTGTGTGTGTTTGATGTGCGGGGGACATGGTATGTTTGTTTTGATGTGCGGGGGACATGGTAACTGCGCTTGATGTGCGGGGGACATGGTATCTACGTCTGATGTGCGGGGGACATGGTAACTACGTTTTATCAGTGTGTGGGAAGGGGGGAAGGGCGCCACAGGTTTTCTCACCTGGAGTGACAAAATGGCTAGAGATGCCCCTGTGCATGCGCTCACGTAGGTAGTTGGGTGCACTGAACAACAGGTAGGTATATGCAGTGATGGTGGGTATTACAAATGCGCACCTGTCACACAAACATACCGTGAACAGGTACACTGACTGGTGGTATTAAATATCACACTGCGCACGCTCACGTAGACAGGTGGGTGCACTGAACAACAGGTAGGTATATGCACCTGTCACACACACATACCGTGAACAAGTGCAATGACTGGTGGTATTAACAATGCGTGCGCTCATGTAGGTAGGTAGGTAGGTGCACTGAACAGTGAACAGGTGCAGTGATTGGGATGCTGGGCCTGGCAGTGGCACAGTAGGAATTAAGGGGCCAAATTTGAAAGGCTATTTATTGATATCTGTTACTGCCATCTTAATTATTAATCTGCTTGAAAATAATTCATTATCAGATTCAGACCCAGATTAGCTCTGCACAAAGTTCAGTTTCTGTGCACAGGAATATTGCTTCCTATGGAAACTTGGAGCATGAAAATTACAATTTTCTAAACAATACCAGTTGCCTGGCAGTACTGCTGATCTTTGGCTGCAGTAGTGTCTGAACCACACACTTCAAACAAGTATGCAGCTAATCTTGTCAGATTCAGAAATATCTGATCTGGATTCTAGTTCAGAATCTATGCATAAACAAATTAGAAGTAGTGGATCAGCATGGCAGCCAGGCTATTTGCATTGTTTAAAAAAAATAAAGATGGCAGCCTCCATACCCCTCACACTTCAGTTGTCCTTTAAGTATGGACACAGGTTTGCTTTATGAAGCTAAATATCTCATGTCCACGTTCTAGAGAAAATTTATTTTGGAAAACCTATGAATGGTATGTTTATAAACTGTAAAAGCAAACTGTAGTATCCATGAGAAACGGAACAGCCACTGAGACCACATGCAAGCATCATGTAAAGCTGTGAGGACATGCAGAGCAGTTCCAGGCTGAACTGTTCTGTGGAGAGGGGAGGACAAGTAAGCAGCATCCCACTGTGGGAACTTTAAAGAGAGCTCCCATAAGAGCAACCCATTACACCCAATTACTGAGGTAGCAGCCAATGATGTTGCGGAACACATGTACATACACTAGATATTCGGCCAAAATGATCACAAATGATCATTTTGGCTGAGAAGAATACATCATTTTAAGGGTTAATTTACATATAGAGAAGTTAGAAATACTGCAGTAAACATACTTCAGGGTTTTCACATACTTACATTTTTGTGGTTGTGGTGATTATAGCACACAGCAGAAGTAACATGGCAGTTTTTGTATTGATGGGGTCACTAGACCCTTCTGTTTAGGCAGCCAAATAATAACGTCTGAAGGAATAAGGTTTCAAGGGTGGAGCTCTTTGCTCTCATTTACGTCAGTAATTGAAAAATTAGGATGAAAATCACCAAACTCAACTGATAGTAGGAAAGTGCATTGGTAGCTTTATTATACATACAGAAATTACAAGACACACTACAGACAGAAGGCAGTGAGACTATGATGAAAACATGCATGCATAAAGAGTTAAATTGATTTAAAAGACTGATGCTAAAATTAAATATTTTCAGTTATGAATTGTGTGGAAAAGGCTTAGGAACCTTTGGGGAATGTTATTTATTATTGATTTTCTCTCACCTCCATGGAGCTTTGTTACTTTAATATCATGACACATCATTGCATTCCAGCGGTTCTGGAGGTGTGTTTAGCTTCTAAGGGTACAATGGTTAATTTGCATATATTCAGTAGTGTTGCTCTGGGAGACATCTCAAGCTCACTCCAACCTGAATTATCACAAATTATGTCTGTTTTAGGAAAGCAAACTTTTGTTTTTCTTAACATCTTAGTAAGGGGGCTTTTAGGACCATTGTAGTCCCTTACACACTCCAATGAGTTCTGGGTCACCCTGAGCAGCTGGTTAGTCTTTGCCCCTCGGATTCACAAGCCCTACTCCATAGAGCCAAATTAATCCATGCCATGCACTGATGAGGATCAAACAATCCGAAACAGTCTGTATGCATGTTGGATTATTATGGCTCTGTACAAATTAACAAGGTGATACATCATTGCATTCCAGCGGTTCTGGAGGTGTGTTTAGCTTCTAAGGGTACAATGGTTAATTTGCATATAGTCAGCAGTGTTGCTCTGGGAGATATCTCAAGCTCACTCCAACCTGAATTATCGCAAATTCTTTCTGTTTTAGGAAAGCAAACTTTTGTTTTTCTTAACATCTTAGTAAGGGGGCTTTTAGGACCATTGTAGTCCCTTACACACTCCAATGAGTTCTGGGTCACCATGAGCTTGCTGGTTAGTCTGTTACTTTAATATGAAATCTAATAGGCCTAGGGACAGAACACGAGGCACAGCAATACAAACCAGTCAAGGATTCTTACTCTTCCTCACTCCACAATAAAATGTTATGCCGGATGATGATTCACTCTTGAAGAAATGTCCCCATTTCCTGTATGGATAGGAAGTGATGGAAATTCTTATAGTTGGTTGTAACCCTTTATCATGCTATCCAAAACTTAAAAAATCCTTAAACTGGGCCATATTCACAAAGGATGGTCAGTGAGAAACAAATTGTTTCAAATTGATGCAGGATTATGAAATTTTGTATTCACATTGATAAAGCTTAAAAATGGACCCACTGAATTCTACACTGACAGGATTTAACAGTTCTAGTTTCAAGGTGCATGAATTTGCATATATTTACATAATCATGCATCAATTCAGAGCTATTTGCATCTCATTGACCACCCCTAATATTCACCAAAGATCAGTAAAGTAACAATTTCACTGTTACTTACAGAGACCATATAGTCCGTGTTGGACAATTACCTAGGTAACATGAGCTTTGCTAGAGTAATGTATGCTACACACATGGGCCCATATGCAATTCAATTTTCCAAGTTGACATTTTTAAACTTGTCAATAAAATGCCTTTTAAGCCACCATAAAGGCCTCGATTCATCAAGACTTATCGAATTGGTTAACGACAGAATACCGAATTCGTTAAGTTGATTTCCGGATTCATCAAATTTATCTACAGCTGTTAGTGAGCATTCGGTAATAATTCGGTAATCATTCGTTAGTGATGCATTAAAACGGAAGAAAGTGCAATTCATGAAAATGAAAGTGGGCGTGGTTTAGCGTTACATTTAGGATTAGTTATCTCCTTCACTGCTCTGTCGTTATTCCTGTCAGATCATTGCTGACAGAGATGATGGAGCCATTTGAAGTGGTTATGTATCAGCTGAGAGTGATTCAAAGGCACAGAAGGGCAAGAATAAGGTCTAGAACCATATCAATTTGCAAGAGAATAGATTTATTTGCTATAACAGGACATCTGCATTTCTCTTGAATCATTTTGTAAGAAAACACAGGCAGGGTGCCAGGGTTAACTAATTTGCTAGCTGCACTATATTTTTTCAGAAAAGGCTCCTATCAAGTCGCAGCTGGCGAAATTGTGGGATTGTCCCAAGCCACTTCCAGAATCCTGGTCCAGGTGGTAAGCCCTATTCAGAATGTTGCTATGTAGTGTTCAAAGGACTGCCTTTTACCCACAATTCCATGGGAATCTTATGGCCTTGTGTTAAATTACCGCTGTAAAATGGCAATATCGACACGTTACCGAATGGTTACCGAATTCTTATCGATATTTTATCGAATTCACACCGAATGTGGAAAATCCTTGATGAATACAACTAGAAATCGATAAACTTCGAATTCGGTAATTTAACAAACTAGAAAAAATTATCTCAAAGACAATGATGAATCGAGGCCAAAGCAAGAAAATGCTCAAAATAATTTTGATAGTACTTTTTCAACTTCTTTTGGGTACATTTTTAGTTGAAAAGTGCTGGAAAGGTATTTTAAATTGAAAATGAAAAATTATCTCCTAGGAGAAAACTCAGGTAAAAAAGTGAATTGCATATGGCCCATGTAGTATAAAGTCTAATTGCTCAACAAGCACTATGTCGTCTGCATATGTGAGGGTAAAATCCCCATGTACGGCAGCTTTACTCTAATGAATAGAATATATACTGTATGTCTTACTTACATGTAGGATTGCTCTTATAAGTGGAATTGTGCCATATAGAAAAATTTGCCAAAAGCATATTCACCATGAAAAGCAACTTTTCCAGTATGAGTAAAAAAAAATTAAAAAATCATCAATTTTCCTATTGCTGCTTAGGTAAATTTTGAGAGTTTTGAGCAGACAAGCTGCCTCTTTGGTATTCCAGATAGTTACAAAGCTTCACCATTACAGTCATATATCCTAACAACAAATTTGAAGATGTAATTTGCCACAAAGAGGTCATGCTGCTACCTAGTGTTGCTACCTAAGTGAAAATATCCAGCTGATCTTGAAATTCTCCTACAATCAGAATCAGAATCCCATTTATTCGCCAAGTACAACAATGTCATATTCGGAATTGCTTGTGGTTCACATGGCATAGGCAATACTACATAGACGTTAACAGCCAAAGGTACACTAGCTATACGATACAAATGATAAACACTGGTACATTGTTTCATTTACTAGAGGTAATGATTGAGGCAGGCATGTGTGGCATACATTCTAACCATTTAGAGCAATTGAGGCAATTTCGTGCCAGGGCTTGGGACAGAACTACCCAGAGGGAGCTGTGAAGTCAACAGTAGGTGGCTGTGGGATGCGCTGGACAAACATTTCCTAATTCTTGTAGCCCTGTTTCTGGTTACCCTTTTTCTATTTTTCCTAGCCCCAATCTTGATATCCATAACTCTACCTCTCCTGACCTTTATTCTATTACCCATAATCCTAATTCAAACACTAGCAGTCCTTGCATTTCTAAAGTTGCCAGATTGTACTTTATAAGTTTATGTGTACCCCAAACACAATCTTCTATATCTGCCATAGTCTAGGATCTTAGGGAGGAGGCAATAAACCTAGAATTATGTTTTTAGGCATTGAAGGAAACACACATATATGGAGGGAGAACATACAAATTCCATGCAGATAGTTGATTGCACCTTGGACTAGTGTGGCAAGGTGAGAGTACTAGTCACTGCCCCAGAGGTGTAGATAAAGAAAACTAAAAAAAAATGAAAAAGCACACCAAGATAACACCTGAATGGAAAAATAAAGTCCAGAAAGCTAAACTTTTATTCGCCTGCCATTGCCCAGCAGACTTTTTGGGAGCAATTGAACCACTCTATAAAAAACTTGCAATGTTGGCAACTAGGGATGGCCAATGAGATGCAAATCATTTCTCCTCACATTCAAATTTCATGCAAATGTTATGCTGCTTCAGTTTCAGTTTGGAC
This sequence comes from Hyperolius riggenbachi, assembly GCF_040937935.1. Taxonomy (NCBI): domain Eukaryota; kingdom Metazoa; phylum Chordata; class Amphibia; order Anura; family Hyperoliidae; genus Hyperolius; species Hyperolius riggenbachi. The sequence continues at coordinate 221,756,281 of NC_090650.1, forward strand.
CAATAAAAATCAGACAGGAAGTTATTCTGATTGGTCCAATTTGCAATACAAGGATACATTTTTTGCATTTCATTGATCATCTCTCTTGGCAATCTGGTTTTTGTTATTGAATCATAGACCCTGCCTGGTAGATTTGCAGCTCATCAAGATAAACAGGAAGGAAAGCAAAGCTTGCATATGTAATTAGCAAACAGCAGCAATTGTTTTCAACTATAATTATAACTTATTCTTAGGAATATAGCAATATAAAATTATAAGGTTTATACTACGCTGATTTCCTTCCTGTGTATAGCCAAAACATTAAAGGCTGTTGTTACTTTAAGGATGGTCCAAGATCCTGAAGCAGGTAATTTGGGCATGAGGATTGGCAGATGTCTAATAGTGGTGCAATAGCATGGGGGGGGGGGGGTAGTGTAAGCACTTGGAGGGGGTATTAGTGTTAGGCATTAGGTGAGGGGGTTAGGTGTAGGCACTGAGGGGAAGGGCTCACCTACCATATTTATATTTTTGCCATGGTACAGCAAATTTAGTGTCTTCTTCACTGTCCTCTACATGCAGACTTGTACAGTAGATGACACTAAGGAGGTTGGGGAAACTATGCTTCAGGCACCAATTCGGGAACTGATGCTCTGCAGACGCATTGCTAGCCTTCAGAATAGCAATGCATTCTCTAGCTATGGAGGGGGTGGAAGGGTGATGATCTGCGCAAGACAGAATGGGTGGTGGGGAGCGAAAATAACATTACAATTCACAGCCCCGTTTCTAGGGGTGGGTGAGGCGTGGGTTCCACCTGGAGCTCAGAGGTCGGGGGGTGCAGTGATGCAGGGGCGAGGCATGGCCACACTAGGACTCCCAAATTCTCCCTCTCCCCAGGGCCCCCTCCATGCTCCCCCTTCCACCAGCGGCAAGTGATTGTTGCATGGAGCCGGGATTGAGTTGTTTCTGTTTCAGGCTTACCACTGCTCTTACTCTGCAGTGGAGGGGGGAGCATAGAGGGGAGCCCCCGGGAGAGCAAAGGAGGGAGAAGTCATGCCCCTGTCTCCATGGTTTAGTGCCAGTGTGGCCACAACTCCCCCTCCATAACCTATACTGGTAGCACTTATACCAGATTAACCTATACTGGGGGCACCTATGCCCGGTTACCTATACTGGGGGCACCTATGTCTGGCTATCAATACTGTAGGCACCTATGCCTGGCTACATATACTGGAGGCACCTATACTGGGAACATGGCTACCCATACTGGGGGCACCTAAGCCTGGTAACCTGTACTGGGGGCACCTATACTTGGCTACCTATACTGGGGGAACCTATGTCTGGCTACTACCTATACTGGGGACACCGTTGCCTGGCGACCTATACTGGGGGCATGGCTACCTATACTGGGGGGAACCTATGCCTGGCTACCTATACTGAGACACCTTTGCCTGGCTACCTATACAGAGGCACCTTTGCCTGGCTACCTATACTGAGGGCACCTATACCTGGATACCTATACTAAGGACACCTATACCTAGCTACCTATACTGGAAGGCTAAATATCGCATCACAAATAACGTTCATCGATGGGGGGAGGGTTGGCCGTTGCACAACTTTTACACCTTCGCCCTGGGTGCAATTTAGCTTAGAAACTGCACTGACAATCTAGCACACTCGGGCATCTGGGGTCAAGAATCCAACAATTTTTAGCAATACAGTTAAACTTTGGATTGAGACAAACAAGCAAAGATTTTTATAAAGTTTTGACTTGATATAGAAGCAACGTCTTGATATACAAGCAGAAAATGTATACATGTGTCACGTCATCACGACTGAGTTGATGGTCTTCTCCCTTTGACACTGCAGAATTGAACTTAAAGTGGACCCAAATAAAAAATACAAGATTTCAGAAATAAAATCTATTTCCTAAATTATAATAATAAATAGAAGCCTTTTTTCAGCTGCATGATGACAAATATAATTTTTTTTATAAATTTGCCTTAGGCGGCAAAAAGTCTAGGGCCGGCCCTGTACATCCCTATGGGGAAATTTGCTTTGATATGAGTACTTTGGATTACAAGCATGTTTCTGGAACTAATTATGCTCCCGAACCAAGGTTTCACTGCACTATATAAATTAAATATGATTGATTTTATGATTTATTTTTTTTGTAGTGTCAATTACAAATAACCAGGCTCATCAATCATCACTGGGTAAACTAGGTCCAATCCCCATTAAGCCTTGTTTACATTTTTTTTTTTTTTAACTTTTACATTCACCTGATTATCTGAAAATGCACACACACACACACACGCGCGCACGCACACACGCGCGCAACTCAACACCACAACACACACAAACGCACGCACACACTGAAACAAAGAGATGTCACTCTTCATTACAAATTTCTCTGTGAAATGTGTTTAAAATCAGCAAACAGTTGAATGAAAAACTATTACGATAATTCTTATCAGGGACCCATTTACAATCTACAGTATTATCACACTGCCACTTCCATGTTGTACAGCAAATTGATAAACAAATTGTCTGAATCAAACACCACCATTCTCCATTACAGCCTGTGATGTTGCCCATTTCAAAAGTGGAGAACTCTTTCTAGTGATCAATAAAGTGACAATCAGAATGATTGCCACTTTATAAATATGGTGACTGTGGCAGATATGGTGGATTTTCCATTATTTTTGTGATCATGTGGAAAGTGGTGATGTTTTTATCTGATCATTACTTTTGTAAATCTGGTAATGTTAAAAACACCAATTAGGGAAGAGACTGTTTACTCCTTTCTAAATAGAGCCTTTTTTTACCATAGGATAAGTCAGCTTCCTTGATATATACTAGTGCCCACTCACATGACTGGCATATACAGACTCAGCACAGACCCCTTTCAACAAACCCTCTTCACCAATCTTGGGATTCTGCTGATGGGTTGTTTTTGTGATATTACTTTAATTAAAATTGTTGATTTTTTTGGGTATACCATATACTTCTGGCGAATCACTGATTTTAGGACATATCTTAGAGTGCTCACTAATAGTCCAATTTACTTACACAGTCGACCTTCCGATCAGATAATAGCAATCGAATTGATTGAAATTAGAGGGTGTTGATGTTGCCGATCAACAACTAGCGATCGTTTTAATCGATGTGATTCCCTACCACTGGCCAATTTGTTTTGCGGATTAATTTCAACTGCAGTGCTGGGAGTGGTTATAAATTTTAATTCCATTTATGGGCGCCATTGATGATTTTTGATTGTTTCTATTTTAATCGCAAATTTGATTGGAACAGAAAATTGTACTGTTAATGGGCACTTTAAGGGTTCCAATTTTGATTGAACAATGACTGGCTAATTTGACCACATCCCTTCCATGTAGTATGAGAGTTTACCTACATAATATGTTCATAGTATTCAAAATCTGTTGGCCCTCATGGTACACAGAAGTATCAAAATTGGTCAGTCACTGGCCAATAAATTAGATGTGTGTGTCAGGCTTAACTGTCACACATTCTGGAAGCAGTTTTAGTAATCTTGAAAGACGGTTAAACAAATGTGGTTCAAGGTAAAGTTTAAAGTTAAAGGACAAGTGAGAGGTACATGGAGGCTGCCATATTTATTTCCTTTTAAGCAATACCCGTTGCCTGGTTATCCTGTTGATCCTCTGCCTCTAATGCATTTAGCCACAGATCCTAAACCAAGCATATGCAGATCAGGAGTTTCTAACATTATTATCAGATATGACAAGATTAGCTACATGCTTGTTTCTGGGGTAATTCAGACACTATGGCAGCCAAATAGATCAGCAAGGCTTCCAGGCAACTTGTATTGTTTAAAGGGAACCTAAACTGAAAACAAAGGATATGGATTTTTCCTTTTAAAATGATACCAGTTTCCTGACTCTCCTGCTGATCCTGTGTCTCTAATACGTTTAGCCACAGCCCCTCAACAAGCATGCAGATCAGGTGCTCTGACTGAAGTCAGACTGGATTAGCTGCATGCTTGTTTCAGGTGTATGATTCAGCCACTACTGCAGCCAAAGGGATCAGCAGGACCGACAAGCAACTAGTATTGTTTAAAAGGAAATATCCATATCCCCCTCAGTTAAAAGGTTCCCTTCAAAAGAAAATAAATAAAGCAGCCCCCATACCCCTCTCACCTTTAATGCTGGGTACACAAGATACGTTTATCCGCCTGACCAATTTTTCCCGCTCGATTCTGTGCTATATTCTCTTATCTTCCGCTCGTTTTTCTTATCTTTTTCCATTCACTTCTATGAGAAATCAAGCCAAAAAATGATCAGAAGGAATATCGGACATGTCGGAAATTATCTATCGAACCCATCAATCGGGAGTAAAAATGTTTGGTGTATTCCCAGCATAAGGCCACATTTCCAGGAGTGCGCATTTCTGGGTGTGTTATTTTCTGTGCCACTTTCTAGACATTTGTGTATTAAGTAGCAGCACAATGTGATTGTAGCACAAACATAAACAGTGTCTACAAAAAAGCAACATGCTATCAGTTTTCAACCATGCATGAAAATTGCAATAAATGGAAACAGCCAATAGATTTTACATGGCCTGTCAGATCTAATGCGTTGTTGTGTCCAGAAAAATGCTGACAGTCACATAAAGTGCAAACAGGGCTTTAAATACATTTTCTAGCACTCTGCAAAACCAGTGTCTTATTTATTTTTACATGGTAACTATCGTATCTCTCATTTACAGTGAGAGCAGAAGCATTGTCACCACAGACTAACATAACTAACAGTACTTCCATGCATTACTCTGAAGGGGGAGGAAAACTGCTGCTGACTTACTTACTACTAAGAACCTTAGATACTCTTAGAATATCAGACACACCTTCAAAGGTGTGTCTGATAGTCTGCATTTTAGTGCCAATTATTCTTCTGTTACAAGTTATTATACATTGGGTAGAAAAGCAGATACACTGGGGAACTGTAATAATGCAATTTGTATAATAATAATAATAATAATAGATTGCAAATAAGTTTAAATCTAGACTCTGACTAGTGGATTATACTGTAGACCCCAATAAGGGACTTTAAAACACACACCCACACACACACTTATCAATTACTATATACTATATATACAGTATATATATATATATATATATATATATATATATATATATCTATATATATATATATATATATATATATATATCCGATAAAAAAACCGATCAGTATCTATCTATCTATCTATCTATCTATCTATCTATCTATCTATCTATCTATCTACAGTATGTTTTTCAAAAGGACTTAGTGTGTCAAACATCTATGAGAGATTTCAGTGCTGTTTTGTATGAGCATTTACAATGAAATGTTTTGTAAGCTGTATGTATGGTAGAAAAAAATGCAGCACCCTTGTCCTTCACGTCAGAAAGCCTAATAGCAATCCATCTGCTCCAGATTTTATAGCCATTGTTTCATGACATATAGAGCCCAGGCCTTAGGGCAGAGAAAGTAGTCAGCTACAGGATTGTGTATAGGCAGCATTAAGCATTAATAAATAATGATACCACTCCATTTATGAGGGCTCACATTACAAACACTTAGCACTTAGTCATTAATTCCTGTAAGAAGTCACTGATCAATTAGATAACTACTATGAGAATACTTTTGTTTTTATAATCCAACAGTGCATTTAGAAAATCAATAATGAAAAAAACATGGTCTAGCTGGCAAACAGAATGATATCTTTTAGAATCAGCATTCAGTTACTTTCAGTTTTTGTCTATATTTATCATACTAAAAAATATGAAGTAGATCCCGTAGTTTTTTCCTAGAACATGTGTATTTAATGTCTTCATGGAGCTTTTTGAGTTCTTGTGTTTTTGTTTTTTCTCCCACGTCCCAAAAGCCTACTAGCATGCTAGGTTCACAGTGGAAGCTGCATTGCCTTGCCTGTAAAATCAGGAAAACAACGGAACGAAAAGCCGCATGGCACATTATGCGACCTATGTGTCACATACAGTCAATGAAAAGTATGCTTCACTGCCACACGTTATGCGGTAGCGCACTGCATGCACTGCGTTGTGATGCTGTTGTCCATTGGAGTGAGAGCATCGCATAGGATGTACTCTGAACATCACAAAGACATTGCAGTGCATCTTTCTGCATTAAGATGCCTCCATGAAGTCACACCATAATGCCCCACTGTGAACAGGGCCACAGGGAAATCAGCTCCCGATAAGATTAGGCCATAGAGTCTATGGCAAGACCGTTGCGGGGACATTAGATTGCAAACCTCTCTGAGGGACAGATAGCTACATTCATTTTTTTGATGTATTCCATAAAGCACTGTGGAAAATATCAGCACTAAGGAAAAAATAAACGCATGATAATATACATACAGCATATATATATATATATATATATATATATATATATATATATATATATATATATATATATATATATATATATATATATATATATATATATATAATATATAGATATCCACCACTGCAGAGCTTACTGAGAAAGAGCTTCACTTCACCCAGCATAGTAAGGAGCTTGTGTGTTTTCAGAGGTCATATGACAGCTTCATGAAGAACACAGGAATGCTTCTGTATGCTTAGTGCTAAGTCCAGTGTCAATGACAACCAATGACCACACTTTACTGTGCACCTTTTCATAAAGCTATATGTAGGTGGGGGGCTGGGGCCCTTCTAAATGTGAATTTGGGCTCCCTTATTCCTAATTACAGCACTGCCTGCTGCTCTGTGATATCTTAGGTGATAGAGCTCCATATAATTAACAACAGACAGTGAAGTTGCAGAGCTAGGAGCAGCATTGTCAACCAGACAGAAAGGATAGCAGTATGTGAATTGGCAATGAGGTGCCATCCAACAGCTGCCTGTGAGAGGTAGGTGGGAGCTGCTGCTGGCTTCTTATAATGTCATTTCCTGACAGATTACTTTTAAAGCATACAGTATATGGCCTGTACTTTAAAAGTACTTCCTTTGTCATCTGCTAATGAAGAGCTATTTATTGCCTAGTGTGGCACAATGGTTTATTTTTAGGACTGATGAGTCTTTATCAAAGGTATGTTTAAATTCCCGTTAAGTGGATGCTGAGTATAAATATCTTTTTCCAGGCCGGCTGCTACATTTCTTGTCATTGTAGTGGGAGCAGAATATAGATGTTTGCACACATGGTTTGCAGAAATCCTGCTAATTCTCCTTGTCATTTGCCAGCATGTAACCACCTTACGTTGACAGGATATATGCATGTAGCTTCGCATTTGCATTAGCATAGTGGCTGGTTGTTTTTCTTTTTTTTTCAGAATTAACATTGTGATACTGTTTACATTAACCTTTAGTAGTGAGCCTTCATTAATATATTGGCTGGCTATTAAATCAGGGATGACATCCCACAGTCATGAATGAGGTCATGGAAACAAATTGGGATCTTTCTGTGTGACATATATATAACGGAAACAAATGGATGTAAGTTATGGGTTTCAATTACATTTTCCAGTAGTTGTTAATTATGCGTCAGTGACTCATATTACTATATCTCTGACATAACATTTCCTTTCTCCTTCAAAGCCATCACCGAACCTCATGCTTTTTGGTAATTTACCATCATGCAGGTTATGGCAAAGGCAGGAGGCTGTGATGTCATTAAGCTTGTATAAAACTAACAATACATCCAGTGTGGCCAAATGAAATGGTTGTATACTGCTTGTTGCTGTAAGGGAACACATTACAAAAGACTTTTATGTAGATAAGTATAGCTATGTAAAAGACTATTTTGACTAGGGATGGGACGAATCCACAATTTCTTCGAATCCAAATACGAATCCGAATCTAAAAAGGTTCTCGAGTATCTCGAACCTTTCGAATCCCGAATCTAACGAATCCTGCGTTCCGTGGAATGGTTGCCCACAGTATAGGTAGGCAGGCTAGGTGCTCACACTATAGGTAGCTAGGTAAAGGTACCTTCAGTATAGCTAGCTAGGCATAGGTGCCTTCAGTATAGCTAGCTAGGTATAGGTGCCTTCAGTATAGCTAGCTAGGCATAGGTGCCTTCAGTATAGCTAGCTAGGTATAGGTGCCTTCAGTATAGCTAGCTAGGCATAGGTGCCTTCAGTATAGCTAGCTAGGTAGGGGCCTTCAGTATAGCTAGCTAGGTAGGGGCCTTCAGTATAGCTAGGTATAGGGGCATTCAGTATATCTAGGTATAGGGGCATTCAGTATAGCTAGGTATAGGGGCATTCAGTATAGCTAGGTATAGGGGCATTCAGTATAGCTAGGTATAGGGGCATTCAGTATAGCTAGGTATAGGGGCATTCAGTATAGCTAGGTATAGGGGCATTCAGTATAGCTAGGTATAGGGGCATTCAGTATAGCTAGGTATAGGGGCATTCAGTATAGCTAGGTATAGGGGCATTCAGTATAGCTAGTTAGGTATAGGGGCCCTCAGTATAGCTAGTTAGGTATAGGGGCATTCAGTATAGCTAGTTAGGTATAGGGGCCCTCAGTATAGCTAGTTAGGTATAGGGGCATGCAGTATAGCTAGTTAGGTATAGGGGCCCTCAGTATAGCTAGTTAGGTATAGGGGCATGCAGTATAGCTAGTTAGGTATAGGGGCATTCAGTATAGCTAGTTAGGTATAGGGACCCTCAGTATAGCTAGTTAGGTATAGGGGCATTCAGTATAGCTAGTTAGGTATAGGGGCCCTCAGTATAGCTAGTTAGGTATAGGGGCATTCAGTATAGCTAGTTAGGTATAGGGGCCCTCAGTATAGCTAGTTAGGTATAGGGGCATGCAGTATAGCTAGTTAGGTATAGGGGCATGCAGTATAGCTAGTTAGGTATAGGGACCCTCAGTATAGCTAGTTAGGTATAGGGACCCTCAGTATAGCTAGTTAGGTATAGGGACCCTCAGTATAGCTAGTTAGGTATAGGGACCCTCAGTATAGCTAGTTAGGTATAGGGACCATCAGTGTAGCTAGTTAGGTATAGGGACCCTCAGTGTAGCTAGCTAGGGTACCCCTCCCTCTGTGCGCCTCCTCTGCTCACCCCCTACAAAGAAAAAAAAAAAGCATCGGCTCACCTAACAAGGGGATCCAGCGCCGAATCCCGCTGCATCCCCCGCTCGTCCTCTTCCGATCCCCCGCTCGCCCTATTCTGACCCCCCCGCGCCTCCTCCGCTCGCCCCTTGCATAGATGTGAGCATTGGCTCACCTAACACCAGCCCTGGATTCCCTACCTGCCGCCAGCGCAGCGCCGCAGACCTCTTGTTTCCTCATCTGTTCCCTCTAGTAACCCGCCCGGCGCTTCAGTGATGACGTGATGCAAAAGCGGATCACTAGGGGGAACAGAGGAGGAAACAAGAGGTCTGCGGCTCTGCGCTGGCGGCAGGTAGGGAATCCAGGGCAGGTGTTAGGTGAGCCAATGGTCACATCTATACAAGCGGCGAGCGGAGGAGGTGCGGGGGGGTCGGAATAGGACGAGCGGGGGATCGGCGGTGGTGCGGGGATGCAGCGGGATTCGGCGGATTCGTTTAGGGGAAATTGCGTCGGGATTCGAATCCACGAATCTCGAATATTTCTCAATATTCGAGGGATTCGTGGATTCGCCGGATTCGCCGTCCCACCCCTAATTTTGACAAAATACTGTAAAATGTAACATACGTGTGTACACTTATATATTTGGTATATGTTTGCATACATTGCTCTGTGAATTAGTTCCGGTTTCCATTGGGCAATCAACGATAAAACAAATGATCGGTAAAACGAATCCGGTTTCTGCTTCACCAGATCCGTAAGGCTTGGTTCACACTGGCAAAAGGATCCGTGAAAACTGATCTGATCACCAGTTGATTGGATCTGTTTTCAGTCTGTTGCCACACCAATTGTTGCAGCAGCCAGGTGGGTGAGTGAGAGTGCAGTAGCCGGGTGGGTGAGGGAGGATTAAAACTTACCCTCGCTTCCATCTTCAATTGCAGCCGGGCAGTAGGGAGGGTTTCTTCCAGGCTTCTGTATTCTTCTGCCTTCAATTGCATCCCACGTCGCGTCATGTGACTACCACGCTTCCTCCTTCCGGGTTGAAGGAGGAAGTGTAGTCACGTGACGCGATGTGGGACACAATTGAAGGTGGAAGAAGATGAAAGCCTGGAAGAAACTCTTTCTACCACCTGGCTGCAATTGAAGACGGAAGCCTGGGTAAGTTTTAACCCTCCCTCACCTGCCCGGCTGCTTAGTACACTAGGCCTGGTTCACATCTAGATTCCTTACAAAAAGAAGAAGCAGAGGCATCGAAAAACGTTGCTAACGAGTCACATGACGCTAACTTTCAACAGATGATGCAGTGTAAAAGGGCTCTAAATCTACATATGGCAGACCTTACTAAAACAGAATGGCAACAAGCCGTATTTGAAAAAGGAGACAAAAATGGCAAACTACTGGCCAATATCTCTCAAAGCCCATGGCCAAAACCACTATACCAGATATCAGGCTGTCACTTCAGAGCCTTAAAGCGGAACTGAAGATCATTTTAAAACAAACAGTTTCATTTACCTGGGGTTTCTGCAAGGGCCCAGCAGCCGTCCTATCCTGCGCCGGTCCTCCACGATCCTCCGTTCCCCCGCAACCGCTCCGTTTCGTTCCTCGGCTTGTAAGTCGAGGCCTGCACAAGCGTATCCTTTCTACGCGTTCCCATCTGCAATAGTGCTATTGCGACTGGAACGTGAAGAAGAATAATGCGTGGCCAAAACCGTGCAGGCGCAGTGGCCCAGTGGCGAAACTGAAAGTAGCTGGCGTCGGGAGAACGGAGGATTGTAGAAGACCAGCGCGGGACAGGGCGGCTGCTGCGGGCTTGGGGAAGCCCCAGGTAATTGAAACTGTTTGTTTTAAAATGATCTTCAGTTCCGCTTTAACCACTCATCCTCCAGAAATAATGTCTATGCCTATTATACTGACTTGTACTTATCCCAATTTACTAGCTCGAATGAAAGTATGCTAATCCAGCTGAACAGAATAGATCTTCCATCGCTAGATCATGATAAGGCATAGATAATGGAGTCTGAGATAACAGAAGAATAAATTATAGATGCCATAGCCTCTTTCCCTCCACAGAAATCTCCTGGCCCAGATAGTATTCCTATAGAATTTTATAAAAGATATGCATGGATTATTGCCCCCAACTGAAAATAATATACAATAGTAGCTTAACTAGTGGTGTTCTTCCGCCCGCCTTCTATCAAGTTCACATTATATTAATACCTAAACCAGACAAAGACCCACTAGATTGTCAGGCGTACCATCCGATTTCGCTTCTTAATAATGATTTAAATATACTTATGAAAATTCTCACATTAAGGATCAATATGGTCATTACTGATATTATTGATCCAGATCAAACTGGCTTTATGCCACATAAAACCACTGATATAAACCTTCAAAAGAATTTTCACACATATACAACTCAATATAAATGACGATGGCCCCTGGGCTTTAGCTTTTATTGATGTACAATGAGCATTCAATTAGGTGGAATGGGAATACCTCTGGGCCACGCTATTAAAAATAGGGTTTACGCCCAAGTTCGTATCATAGATCCACACAATTTATAAACAACCATCTAAGCAAATAAAAATTGGTAGTGAGATATCTGAACCCATACTGCTACATAGGGGCATGCAGCAACCTATTGCAGCAGCAATTAGACAGAGCAACGGCATCAGTGGATTTAGGGTGCGGGGGCTGGAGGAGAGGGTGTCCCTGTACACGGATGACCTAGTTCTTTATCTCAGTAACCCACACCAGTCTATTAAAGGGCTTTTAGATATATTATCTGTATACAAAACATTCACAGGCCTATCACTAATTTGGGAGAAATCCAAACTCCTTCCCTTAACCTCCTGAGCGGTATGGACGAGCTCAGCTCGTCCATCACCGCCGGAGGCTGCCGCTCAGGCCCTGCTGGGCCGATTTTCTTCAAATAAAGTGCAGCACACGCAGCCGGCACTTTGCCAGCCGCGTGTGCTGCCTGATCGCCGCCGCTCTGCGGCGATTCGCCGCGAGCAGCGGCGAAAGAGGGTCCCCCTAGCCGCCTGAGCCCTGCGCAGCCGGAACAAAAAGTTCCGGCCAGCGCTAAGGGCTGGATCGGAGGCGGCTGACGTCAGGACGTCGGCTGACGTCCATGACGTCACTCCGCTCGTCGCTATGGCGACGATCTAAGCAAAACAAGGAAGGCCGCTCATTGCGGCCTTCCTTGTTTATTCTGGGCGCCGGAGGCGATCGGAAAAGAACGCCTCCGGAGCGCCCTCTAGTGGGCTTTCATGCAGCCAACTTTCAGTTGGCTGCATGAAATAGTTTTTTTTTTATTAAAATAAAACCCTCCCGCAGCCTCCCTGGCGATCTCAATAGAACGCCGGGGAGGTTAAACGGCATAACTACCCCCCAAATCCCAATCGAAATTGTTACTAAAACCAAATATCTTGGAATTTGGATCATGGGTAATTCCTCTGACTTATACAAACAACCAACTTCCTCTTATCCAGTTCACCAAAAACAAACTGACAAGCTGGCAAGGTCTCCCCTCTCTTAAGTGGGCAGAATCAATTTAATTAAAATGAAGATTTTGCCTAAATTCTTATACATATTTCGAAACTGCCCTATATGGGTTTGTAAAACTTTTTTACGCATCTAAACTCCATCCTTGTCAGTTTTATCTGGTACAATAAAACTCTTCGTCTAAGCTTCAAAAAATTACAAAGACCATGGACTGAGGGTGGCCTGGCATTTCCTTACCTATTTACAAATTACTGTATATAACCAGCCAATTGGTCACAGCAAATTGGTGGTTTAAGTTAGACAAACCGCTATTAGACTAACCACGGTTCTGGAAGCTGCGCAGGTTAGCTTGTTTAGAGCCTTCTCACAAATACTATACAGGGGGCTCAAAGCACCGTATCCATTAACCAGATCTATGAGAGTAGTAGTAAAGGCATGAAACCTAATACATAGGTGGGACTCCCCTGCAGGTAATAGGATTTCGCCCAATATGCCCCTTTGGATAAAACCACTCCGTGCTAACTTCTACTGTATACCACACCAGATCCTATCATTTAGATTTCCAAAGGTATCAGCCATATGTCACATATTATCCACTCTGGAACACTAACTGAGTTTGATTTGCTTAAGGAGTATTTTTCCCTTCATAATCAGCATTTCTTCAGATACCTTCAACTGAGACATGCTTTCCGATCCCAGTTTGGGAATAACCCTGTTCACCTCCTCACCTCAGACTCAGACATAGAAGACATTCTTACAAATGCCAAATTAACAAAAGTCTTATCAGCCATTTATCAGAATATAATTCTGCATATATAGCTAGGGGCTGCGAGCAGAAATTCAATAAAAAAGGAAAATCTGGATCATAAACAAAAAGACCACCTAGTAACTTTCACAGATACCAAACTATTCCTTGAAAATTAAGTTTAAGGCAGCACTATTTACTGCTGCTCTGTAATGAATTGTGGAGGGGGGGGGGGATCGGTGGGTGGATTAGGGGGGATCATGGCAGGCTGCATTGTATGTTTATTGTATTGTTCTTTGTACAACGTTCCTACACCTGCGAGTGTTAAAAATTGTTGTGTGTTCTGTTTCTTCAACAAAAAGAAACTTTAAAAAAGACTTTGCCGATTAACAATACCTGTTTTAAGTGAAAGCTACATAGGAAAAAGGAAATTGATTGTGTATTTCCTTTGGAACAAATGTCTGCATGTGTACAGTTTTTACGAGTACATTTTTTACATTCACAGGTGTACAGCTAGGGAGGCATGGTGGTGTAGTGGGCAGTATCTCAGAATATCAGCCATGGTACCATCTGCACTGTGTTTATATGTTCTCCCCGTATCTGCATGTGTTTCCTCCTAGCACTCTAGTTCCCTCCAACATCCCAAAAACTTACAGATAAGTTAATTGGCTTTCCCCTATATTGGCCCTAGACTACAATGGACATATGACTCTGGTAGGAATTAGATAGTGAGCCCCTCTGAGGGACAGTTAGTTACAAGAGTATATACTCTGCAGAAGATGTCAGCAATATAAAAGTACAAAATAATAATAATGGAATTCCATGTTTTGAATATGTTAAGCTATATCAGACTGAATGATTTGGTCCAACACTTAAAGTACACCTGAACTTAGAGGGATATGGAAGCAGCCATATGCATTTGCTAAAAGTTTTAGAGGCAGATAATCAGCAGGTCAGCTAAGTAACTGGCATTGCTTTACATCGCAATCCCCATACAGAGGCTGGGTCTGCCTATAGAGCCCAGCCTCTGTTGCTATGTAGCTTCCTCCAAAGCCCCCCCTGCACGCTGTGTGACCCCATTAATCACAGCCACGCTGTCGACACGCAGTGTGTCGCAGCGCGCTGTGTTTACCTCACCAATGCCAGTCTCGCCGCTCCTCCGCCTTCTGAATCGCTCCGGTCCCCGCCCACGTCCCTTCCCTCGCCGCTGATTGGAGGGAAGGGACACGGGTGGGGACCGGAGCGATTCAGGAGGCGGGCCAGAGCGGAGACTGACATTAGTGAGGTAAACACAGCCGCATAGGGCGGCTGTGTTTTATGGGGTCTCGCAGCATGCAGGGGGGGCTTTGGGGGAAGCTATATAGCAACAGAGGCTGGGCTCTATAGGCAGACCCAGCCTCTGTATGGGGCTTGCGATGTAAGAACCCCGCCTCGGGTTCTCTTTAAAGTAACCCTGAAGACAGAGAGATATGAAGGCTGCCATATTTAGTTCATTTTAAACTATGCATATTTCCTGGCTGTTCTGCTGATCCTGTGCTGCTAATACTTTCAGCTTCAGACTCGGAATGAGCATAAACATCAGGTACTGCGTTTACAAGTCTGACCCTTTTAGCAAAATAAAGAGAAAAGAAGAGACAATCGGGAGCCCCCAATAGTGTATTATTGTAAATTAGTTGGTGTAAAACGTAAATAGTGATAAGTTATACTCGCAAAAAAGGGTTGCCGAGGTCAGGCAACCATTTATTCCGCAGACAGGGAGATTAGACCTGTCCCCACTCAGGCTAAGAAGTCGCTCTCTGTGAAGAAGAAAGGTTGTCCACACCCATCCACCAGGTGGATAATTGCGTAGTAAAGAATACAGAGGCACTAGCAGAATAAATGTAGTACCAATTTAAAACCAATTAAAATGTGGGTGGCAATGGTGGGCTTGCCTACCCTACAAAGAGCACAACAACTTTGTATGGTATAAAAATATTAAATGTAATTAATTTTGTACTCCAGACAAAAACAAAAGTTTGCAACGCGTTTCACGGGTCCCAAGCCCGCTTCCTCAGGCAAATAGCATACAAGCAGGAGCAACAAAGCAGTAGTGTGTACTGGTGTGGCGCAGAGGCTGGCGCCTCTGTATCCTTTTAGCAACATGTTTGTTTCGGGTGTTTGATTCAGACACTACTTCAGCCAAAAGCATCAGCTGCCAAGCAATTCCTTTAAAAGGAAATAAATATGGCAGACTCCATATCCTTCTCACTACAAGCTCCCTTAACCTGCCTGGCGTTCTATTAAGATCGCCAGGCAGGCTGCGGGAGGGTTTTTTTTGAATAAAAAAAAAACTATTTCATGCAGCCAACTGAAAGTTGGCTGCATGAAAGCCCACTAGAGGGCGCTCCGGAGGCGTTCTTCCGATCGCCTCCGGCGCCCAGAATAAACAAGGAAGGCCGCAATGAGCGGCCTTCCTTGTTTTGCTTATATCGTCGCCATGGCGACGAGCGGAGTGACGTCATCGACGTCAGCCGACGTCCTGACGTCAGCCGCCTCCGATCCAGCCCTTAGCGCTGGCCGGAACTTTTTGTTCCGGCTACGCTGGGCTCAGGCGGCTGGGGGGACCCTCTTTCGCCGCTGCTCGCGGCGGATCGCCGCAGAGCGGCGGCGATCAGGCAGCACACGCGGCTGGCAAAGTGCCGGCTGCGTGTGCTGCACTTTATTTGAGCCAAATCGGCCCAGCAGGGCCTGAGCGGCAGGCTCCGGCGGTACTGGACGAGCTGAGCTCGTCCAGACCGCCCAGCAGGTTAAAAGTGTTGTTTTTTTTCAATGTAATTTGTTTTCCCAGTGATAAAGCCGTGACTTGTTCATGAGAAAACAGCTAGGAAAATGAGCATCAAAGTTCTTGGGTGAATAAACCTTGAAACTGTGACATGAAATAAGGTAAATGTACTGAATGGAGACACAGTGTTGTAGCACTGTCCCTGTCCCATGGAGAGATTTCACCTTCCATTAATACTGACCCTGTCACTGAAGCAGAAGATGAGAGCAAATCACCCCAGCTGGGGACAAGCAATAAATGTCTGGTGGGGAGTTTTACTTAAGAAGTTGAAAAATCTGTGGGATTTTGTAGCAAATGCCATTACTAAATTGAAACATTCTGCAGCCCCTTGTAATTGAGGGTCCTCTTACCATCATTTTGTTTGAGGCTGGGTGAACACTTAGCAGTGCGGGAAATGTCACATTTTTATGCATACAGTATGTGTTTGTGCATTTGTATTGCGTTTTCCAATCATTTTTCTATTGCGTTTTCTGCAAATCACTAGGAAGACAACAGGAAGCGGAAATACATCAGAAAAAACATGCATATGAAAACGCATGAAAAATGAATAAAAAAGCATTACATTGTGTTACCATTGACTTTCATTATGTGCGTTTGTTCTGAGTGTTTGAAAAATATGCAACAAAACTGGAATTTTTAAAAACACATATTATAAAATGCATACGGTATGTGTTTTTATATGTGTTTTTTGATCAGCCCATTGACTAACATTGCATGCATAAACGCTGCATTTTCCACAACGCTAGCATTTCTGCTAAGTGTGTTCCCAGCCTTAGGGTTCAGTCTTTGGGGATCTCCAAGAGGGGTTTGCCTGGGTTTGAGCTCTGCTCTGTAAATGGACTCTGTTAATTGTATCTGCCTGTCTGTGACATCTACTTGTCAACAGTGTCTGCCTGTAAAAAATATTTCTCTATGAGTGGTATCTGCTTGTCAATGGTCAGCACTATTTGCTTATCAGTTCTTGGTTTCAGCCTTGCATAGATCAGTCTCTTTGTAATAGCAAAGGGAACACACTCTGTAGAAAGAACACTTACAATGTGTGTAGCTTGGCAAATTAAGAATTGAGTTTGGGTGTGTTTTGGATCAGGCAGAGGGCAGAGCGTGGTGAGTCACAGTGTGCCTCTCTCTGTTACAGAAATATTGGTTGGGGGTGTGATACTGCTGGAGTGCACTAAGGCTGGGAACATACCGTACTTGTTTGAATGGAGAGCATGCATGGCAAATAATGCACCATTCTACTGGCCATTTAAGTCAATATTCTTAATAAAAACATTGTGTGCAACCCAAAAGTGTGTGATTGTTGACGGGAAATGTGGTTGGAAACACAGAACGCAAAACACTCAGAAACGCCTTCTAAATCACCTCACCACGTATGTGCTCCCAGCCTTAAAGGGAAAGTCCAAGGAACTAAAAAAAAAGAAATCCACTTACCTCGGGCTTCCTCCAGCCCCTGGCAGCCGACCTGTGCCCTTGCCACAGCTCCATTGACTCCTGGTCCCCTCCGGTGCAGATGCTGACCTCGCCAGGTCGGCATCTTCCTGCATTCAACTGTAAGACTTACTGATTTGCACTAAAGTCATCCGGGCTGTTCTGTGCGGGAGCAGAACTACTGTGCCTGCGCAGTAAAGTCCTGGTGATGTCAGCCCGACTCTGAGAGCCGCTCGCGCAGGCGCAGTCGGCATCTTGCTCCAGAAGGGACCCCGGACCACCAGCATGGAGCAGAGCTGCAGCATGGGCACAGGACGGCTGGCCGGAGTTTGGATTATCGGACTTATTTTTATCGGATGTGTCCTTTAAAGTGAACACGAGGTGAAAATACACTGATGAGATAAACAACTGTATTTATCCTTCTATTTTTAGATATCCCATGGTTTTATTTTATATTTAAACATTTACAAAGTAGATTGAATGTTTTATTGTCTCTGCTCAGTGGCAGCCTATTAAGTGTCCCTGAGTGAAAATATATGTACTATTGACTTTTTTATATCTCCCTCTGCTCTCAGAAGTTGGATTCTGCCAGGAAAACTTTTATGGCTTATCAGAGATGTTTAATATAATCCCGATAAGCTACCGACAAGGCAGAAGCTGTCACTTCTATGGCTAAAAATTAACTCTTTCAGGAAACAAAATAAAACAAGTAAGGGATCGTTCACACTGCAAGAGCTTTTCTAAGCGCTTTGTGATTTTAAAAGCTCTTGCTAATGTTTTCCTATGTGTGTGTGATTTTGTAAAAATCCCCCATAGCATTGCATTAGCAAGAGCTTTTAAAATCTCTAGCGTTTAAAAAGTTCTTGTAGTGTGAATCAGCCCTAAAACAGCCCGGTTATTAATATGCTTTGCACTGTACATACACATGTTTATCTCATCGTGTCACATGTTGCCTCGGGTACACTTTAAGCAGAAAGAGAGTATTGATAAAGAATATTCATAAAGAATGACCTTACTTGTGAACATCTTAAGTTGGTTTTGTTGATTTTTACTAACTAACATGTGAGACACATACACCCATACAGTGCAGAAATGCTCTAATCTAGAGGCGCCTACACTCTATCCCCTATGCCAGCGGTTCTCAAAGTGGGTGCGCCGCGGACACTTCTCAGGGGTGCCGCGCTCTGCCCTGCTTTGTGTATGTTTTTGTACATTTATGGCCGCTGATTGCCGTGCTCTGTGCCCGGCTCACAGCGATGTGGGGCTCCAATTGGTCCGCTGCGCTCTCCTGTGGGTGAATATGCACAGCGATGTGGGGCTCTGATTGGTCTGCTGCTCTCTCCTGTGGGCGGATACAGCAGCAGCAGCACTGTATCTGCCCACAGGAGCTAGCAGCGGACCAATCAGAGCCCCACATCGCTGTGTATCCACCCACAGGGGAGCGCAGTGGACCAATCAGAGCCCCACATCGGTGTGCATATTCACCCACAGGAGAGACCAGCCGACCAATCAGAGCCCCACATCGCTGTAAGCCGGGCACAGAGCACGGCAATCAGCGGCAGTGTTTGCCCAAAAAAATGTGCCATCAAACAATGTTATGAGTAGAGAGCCAGGCAGCCAGATGTGCCACTTGTGTACTTTGCCTACCTTCTCCAGCCAGCGCAAAGTAAGGATTCTCACCTTCCCCTCAGGCAGGAAGGAGGGGGGTTGGGGGGCACCGGTAGCGTTGTTAAGGGCCGCATACATTTTTAACAGGGGGGGGGGGGGAGTATGGTGATGCTCTTGGGCTACCACATGTTCTTATTTGAGGGGGTTACTCTCAGGCCCCACACAGGATGTTACCTGGTGAGGGGAGGGGTGTAATTATTTTGCCCTGTGTGTGTTTCTGAAGGATAAATGTGCCTTTTTCGTGAGGTAGAGAGGGCTTGTGATGGATGATTATGTGTGGTAGGGCTGTGTGTAATGTAACTGTTGATGCTGTTTGTTGTGGGGGAATTATTGTTGATCATGACACTGATGAGAAAGGATCCTTTCTCATGGTTGAAGAGTGTGTGTGTGTGCGTGCGTGTGTGTGGTGTCTGTCTAAAGCTGGCCAAACATGTATCATTTTTTTCTGACGAATTTGATAATTGTGATCAAATCTGTTGGTTATCTGATCCCATGAGCCGCATCGATCGTAATTTTGCTTGATTCATAGTAAAAATAGTAAAAATCGATTATAAATTACGATCGGACTGTAAATTTCGATCGTTCAGATGCAGCGGGGGAGTGACAGTAGATCGACAGCCCATAGGGGTGCCTAGAAATTTTTTCAAAATCGCCAAGGGTGCCTTCAATCGGAAAAGTTTGAGAACCACTGCCATATGCTATCAAGGCATTTTGTATTGACCTGAGGAAGCGGGGAATGACATGTTTTTATTAATTAAAATAATAAAATAGAACATACATTGGGCGCCTCCATCCTACCCATTACCAGTCAGACCTCCTTTGGAGGTAATAGCTTTGCAGTTTTTCTGGTACTCTCGTACTATAGGAGAGCGACCATCCAGTATCCAGTAGGACCTGGAATAACAAGCAGAGACGGTTAATTCCCTGCCGGCCTATACAGTGATTTCAGGAACTGCAACCCACCTTTGTGAGTATATACCGTATATACTCACATATAAGCTGACTCGCATATAAGCTGACACCCAACATTTACCACAGAATCCAGGAAGAAATGATTGCCTCATATTAGCTGAGGGTAAGAAATACAGTTGCTCCTGATAACACGAGGGTGGTTGATGTATTTCATTTGGGGGTTATTGCAGAGTTCATCTATGTATGAAACATGCAAGAGCAAGCAAGCTTAACAGCAGTGTTGTCATTTGTTCTGTGCCTTATTATACTACCCCCTCCCCCACACACTTTTAGTGCTTACTGTCAGACGCAGGCCAGTTGATCGGATGTCTGGTGCTGAGGGTCTTGCAGGCTGTGCAGTGGAGCCAGCTGATTGGGTACCTGTATGGTGGATGGCCAAAGGGGAGCGCAACAGCTGATCTGCAGGAGGTGTGCAGACTAACCTGCAGAGACGGAGTGCAACGGGGATGAGCAGGCTTCAGCATGCTTCCTAGCTGATCCTGGGAGCGGGCCAACTGATCGGATGACCGCCGATGCTGCGGGGTGTGCAGTGGAGCGGATTGGCAGGTGCCTGTAACGTGGATGTATTGCCAAAGGGGAGCGCTGAGTGCAACAGCTGCTGATATGGATTAGGATCTCCTGGTTCCCTGGTTAGGGCACGGCAGGCGCGATCAGAGGTCCCGGGGAGAGCAAAGCAGGAGAGATGAATGGCCAGAATCACAGCTCCGCTCCTCCGAGCACATAATCTCGCGCTTCCTGCTGTCTCTGCACAGGAAAAGTGAGATTATGTGCACGGAGGAGTGGAGCTGTGATTCTGGCTATACATCTCTCCTGCTTTGCTCTCCCCGGGACCTCTGATCGCACCTGCCGTGCCCTAACCAGGAAACCAGGAGATCCTAATCCATATCAGCAGCTGTTGCACTCGGCGCTCCCCTCCGGCAATCCATCTACGCTACAGGCACCTGCCAATCAGCTCCACTGCACACCCTGCAGCATCGGCGGTCATCCGATCAGTTGGCCTGCTCCCAGGATCAGCTAGGAAGTATGCTGAAGCCTTCTCATTATCAATGTTGCACTCCGATCGTCTCAGCAGGTTAGTCTGCACACTCCCCACCACAGACACAGACAGGTGACTCGCATATAGGCCGAGGGGGTGACTTTTCAGCACATTTTTTGTGCTGAAAAATTGGGCATATATGGGAGTATATACGGTATCTATATAATTTTATCCTCCCTATACCTGACAATACTGCACCATTGGGCTCCCGGTCTCTTCCTACTTCTCACCTACGTATTCTTGGCCCTTACAAGAATCACCAAAGAAAAAACCCCATAATGTTTCTATTGGTTTCATGAGCATGTGTTCAGTAGAACTATGAATACAACCTGTTTAATCTATACACGGCCTTTGTTTGTCTGATTTTACTGCAGAGCAATTGTAGGTAATACAGTAGATGGCCGGACCTGCTGCGGCCACTTCTGAAGACTCATTTATTGTATCCTGTCATCCCCCAGCAGCATGCATTCACTGTCTTGTAAACATGGCCTCTCCACACTGCAGATTGCATTTGAAATGAAACCACTCCTGGCTCTCCTCCCCCCCATAAACAAACAATACATGGTGCTAGGCAAGCAGCTGTCATCACAAGAGCAGAACTGACAATCAGATGCCATGAAAGAGCACATGTCAATGTTTGCAGGGTAAGTTATTTTGTTATTCTATTTCCATACTGCCCTGTCTTAACCTACAGAAGTTTTACATTTTTGTGTCTGAGCTACAATATTTTACTTTGGACTTCCCTTCAATGTACAGTAAACTTTATAATCAGTCAAGTAAAATTCAGCAAGTCTGGTACAGGTTCATAAATCACCCAGATTCCCTTGCTGTTAGCCTGCTTTTTTTTTTCTTCTTTTTTTTTTTACTTTATTTTTTTTCCCACTATGTGTGTGTTTATTGCTAGAAAGTCTAAACGCCTTGAACAAAAACATAACATTTCCAAAAGCACAATATTAAGCTCGAGATATACATAAAGTATGTAAGGGCTGAGACATACATATGGGCCAGTTTCCACTACAGGTGGTGCGATGCGATCACGCATCACACCGCAAGGAAAATGCAACCAATTCACGTCAATGGCGTAGTTTCCATTGACACAAGTTTATCTATGCGATCTGGCATTATGCAACGCAGGGCAAATTATGAATAGTATGCTGCAGTTTTCAGCAGCACGCATCTGATTCCCCATTGCCGCCGACGGGAAACTGCATGACACTGCATCCGGATATCCGCGGCTGCATGGGATGCGATGTGAAGGTCGCATCGCAATCGCAACACTAGTGGAAACGGGCCCTTAACCATTTAAGCCTTCTGGACATAGAAGCTACGTCCAGAAGGCCATGTGTGCTCCCGCAGCCGGTCAAATGTTAGCCCAGGAATCAATCAATCAATCGGGACATGGTGCCCGATGATTGATTCCTCTCCCCGGCAGAAAAAGCGACTGCTTCTCTCGGAAGCCTCGCTTTTTATGCCTCTTACGTCCCCCTACGTCCCTCTAAGCGTACATGTTACGCTTAGAGTGACGTCATGTAAACAAACTCAATCTTGTGCCCTCTTGTGGCCAAAACGTAAAACTACATCTACATGTAAAAAAAATAAAAAAATAATCACATCTTTACATAAAAAAAATACTATTTGCATTCCACCCTCCCAAAAATACCCAAATAAAATGTTTAATAAAAAAAAACATTACAATAATAAAAGAAACACGTAAATATTTACCTAAGGGTCTAAACCTTTTAAATATCAATGTAAAGATGAAATATTTTATTTTTTATTATAAGCTTGTAAATAGTGATGGATGCAAGACGGAAAAAATTCACTTTTATTTCCAAATAAAATATTGTCGCCATACATTGTGATAGGGACATAATTTAAACGGAGTAATACCCGGGACTATTAGGCAAACACAATACGTGAGTTTTAATTATGGAGGCATGTATTATTTTTAAAACTATAATGACCAAAAACTGAGAAATAATGATTTTTTTTTCCGTTTTTTTTTCTTATTCTTCCTGTTAAAATGCATTTACAGTAAAGTGGCTCTTAGCAAAATGTACCACCCAAAGAAAGCCTAATTGGTGGCGGAAAAAACAAGATATAGATCAGTTCATTGTGACAAGTAGTAATAAAGTTATAGGCTAATGAATAGGAGGTGATAATTGCTCGGATGCATAAAGTGAAAACGACTGAAGGCTGAAGTGGTTAATGCATTGCTTTGCAGATCAGAGCAACACATAGTAGGTGATATGCAAGACATAGACACCACTGTCTGGCATTCTCATTTATGCGTTGCAAAAGAAGGGCGTCTCTGAGATTGCATTTTATGCTTAGTTCAATTCACACCAAGAATCGCAATGGCTAGTGCTTGGTGACTGCGACTTTATTACATGCTACATCATGCAGTATGTTTGCAGTTTTAGCCAAATCACATTAGCCAAACAGCTTGAAAAGTGCTCAAAAGCGCTTTTGGTGTGAACCAACCCTTAGTCCATTTCACAATATTGTCCCACCACATCCCATACAGCAATTCAACAGAGAGCAATGCAAGTGTTGTGCCTTACTGTAAAATGAATGACCATAAGTGATGCCTTAACCACTTGAGGACCGCCCCCAGCCGATGGGCGGCAGCAAAGACTGGGCCTAAGCGACCGCAATACGCCCATCGGTGGGGGCGGCGACGGGCGTGGTTATGCGGCGATCGCGTCATTCGTGACGTGATCAGCCGCCGGTGACTGGCTCCGCCCCCCTCGTGCTGTAACCCGCCGGCCGTTCAGAAGCGCCGGCGGGTTACTAGCACCCAGATTGCCGCTGACACATTGTATAATAAGTTTTGTAATGTATACAAAGCCTACTATACAGGCTGCCTCCTGCCCTGGTGGTCCCAGTGTCCGAGGGACCACCAGGGCAGGCTGCAGCCACCCTAGTCTGCACCCAAGCACACTGATTTCCCCCCCCCTGCCCCCTGATCGCCCACAGCACCCCTCAGACCCCCCCTGCCCACCCCCCAGACCACTGTTAGCACCCAGTCACCCCCCTAATCACTCATCAATCACTCCCTGTCACTATTTGTCGACGCAATTTTTTTTTAACCCTAAACTGCCCCCTGCTCCCTCCTGATCACCTCCACCCCTCAGATTCTCCCCAGACCCCCCCCCCCCCCCAGACCCCCCTCCCCATGTACTGTATGCCTCTATCCCCCCTGTTATAACCCACTGATCACCTGTCAATCAACCATCAATCATCCCTTATCACTGCCACCCATCAATCAGCCCCTAACCTGCCCCTTGCGGGCAATCTGATCACCCACCCACACCAATAAATCGCCCACAGATCCGACATCAGATCACCTCCCAAGTGCAGTGTTTACATCTGTTCTCTCCTCTAAACACCCACTAATTGCCCATCAATCACCCATCAATCACCCCCTATCACCACCTGTCACTGTTACCCATCAGATTAGACCCTAATCTGCCCCTTGCGGGCACACAATCACCCACCCACATGCTCAAATTGCCCTCAGACCCCCCCTTATCAATTCGCCAGTGCATTATTTACATCTGTTCTTCCCTGTACTAACCCACTGATCACCTGTCAATCACCTGTCAATCACCTATCAATCGCCCCCTGTCACTGCCACCCATCAATCACCCCCTGTCACTGCCACCCATCAATCAGCCCCTAACCTGCCCCTTGCGGGCAATCTGATCACCCACCCACACCATCAGATTGCCCCTGACCTACCCTCAGATCACCTCCAAAGTGCATTGTTTACATCTGTTCTGCCATCTAATCACCCACTGATCACCCATCAATCAGCCCCTGTCACTGATACCCATCAGATTAGACCCCTATCTGCCCCTAGGGCACCCAATCACCCGCCCACACCCTCAGAATGCCCTCAGACCCCAGCCCTGATCACCTCGCCAGTGCATTGCTTGCATCTATTTCCCCCTCTCTAATCACACCTTGAGACACCCATCAATCACCTCCTGTCACCACCTGTCACCCCCTAGCACACCTACCCATCAGATCAGGCCCTAATTTGCCCCGTGTGGGCTCCTGATCACTCGGCCAAACCCTCAGATCCCCCTCAGACCCCCTTCCGATCACCTCCCCAGTGCATTGATTGCATCTATTTTCCCCTCTAACCACCCCCTGAGACACCCATCAATCACCTCCTGTCACCCCCCTAGCACTCCTATCCATCAGATCAGGCCCAATACAACTTGTCATCTAAGAGGCCACCCTGCTTATGACCGGTTTCACAAAATTTGCCCCCTCATAGACCACCTGTCATCAAAATTTGCAGATGCTTATACCCCTGAACAGTCATTTTGAGAAATGTGGTTTCCAGTCTACTCACGGTTTTGGGCCCGTAAAATGCCAGGGCAGTATAGGAACCCCACAAGTGACCCCATTTTAGAAAAAAGACACCCCAAGGTATTCTGTTAGGTGTATGACGAGTTCATAGAAGATTTTATTTTTTGTCAAAAGTTAGCGGAAATTGATTTTTATTGTTTTTTTCACAAAGTGTCATTTTTCACTAACTTGTGACAAAAAATAAAATCTTCTATGAACTCACCATACACCTAACGAAATACCTTGGGGTGTCTTCTTTCTAAAATGGGGTCACTTGTGGGGTTCCTATACTGCCCTGGCATTTTAGGGGCCCTAAACCGTGAGGAGTAGTCTAAAAAACGAATGCCTCAAAATGACCTGTGAATAGGACGTTGGGCCCCTTAGCGCACCTAGGCTGCAAAAAAGTGTCACACATGTGGTATCGCCGTACTCAGGAGAAGTAGTATAATGTGTTTTGTGGTGTATTTTTACACATACCCATGCTGGGTGGGAGAAATCTCTCTGTAAATGGACAATTGTAAATCTCTCTGTAAATGGACATTTTTAAGCTACATAAATTTGCATAGGCATAGCTTTGTACTATATCAATGTGGTAAAATTCTATGAGTGCCAGCAGCATTCTACTGATATGCAATGTGATTTTTGCTGAAATTAAGTAATGCAAAGCAGTAAAATTATCCAAATATCCAGATATATAAAATGGCTGTACGTTCCATCTATGATCTATTAGTGTATGGCATCCTCTGCTTAAGCCTGGTACACACTTTCAATTATGATTGGCCAATCAATCACCAATTTAACAACCTCCATGTAGTATGAGAGTCAAAAGATATAGAAAATGAGCAGACTATGTACGGAAACCCTCATATTACATTGAGGTGGTAAAATTGGTCAGTGATTGGCCAATCAAAATTGAAGGTGTGTACCAGGCTACAGTTACTAAATATCTGATAACTGTGTAGAACATATGTGTGAGCAGAACCAGTAAAGTATCTTGTCCAGACAGCATAGATAGTGGTGATGCCTGTGAAATGTTGTAAAGTGGGTGATTTCACCGTTCAGAGAGGAGTGTACTTAGCTGTGTGCTAAATAGAGACTCAGCGATGTTATCCAATCACTCCTAGCCCACGGAAGTGCCTGTTAATGTACCGTACATACTGACTGGGGTGCCCGTTGTGTGTGGATGGCACTGACTGTTGGATTAGAGCTCTCGGGACTGCTGCTGCTGTCTGCTCGCTGTGTGCTGGGTATAGTGTTCTATCGGATTAGGACATCACATTCCCAGCCCTGACAGAGCCTTTGTTCGTTATATTTATAGCTGCTTCTGGTCATTGTTGAGCAAAGGAGATTGCCCTGCCCTCTGGCCCTTTCCTAAGAAGATTTTGGGCAGAAGCTCCTCTCATGTGGCACTAATTGAAATGATTGGTGGAGGGGGTGTTGTGAGCTCACTGTGCCTGACTCAGGCTTATCTGCCAGGGGCTAAGCAAGAGGAGAAAAAAAAGCAAAGCTTTGCCTCATTCCAGTGAGGCTCAGGGCTCCTGGCCATCTGTCCTCAGTTGGAATCAGGAGACACATAGAAGGACCGCACTCCCTGTGACCGTGCACAAGAAAGAGCATTGTTCAGGAACTCTGGCGGAGGTGAAGGTTGGTGACTATAGCTCTATTATCTGTCTGTAAAGATTACAGCTTGAGCGGTGAGCAGCTCGCAGAGATGTGCTTTATTGTGTGTGCCTTTATTTATATACACATCACTTGTACGCTGTGAGCAGGCTGGCTGCTCTGTTATACAGGCAGCTTTATTTATTGGAGCAGTTATCTCCACAGTCAGCATGCGTTCAGATTCCAAGAGCTGTTTATTATGTTTTCCCTACTGTACCTGGAGTAACACTTTATGGCAAGTTTGTGGCAGCGATCAAGTTAACAGAGCGGAAGCCATAGGTGCCCACTGACAGTACAATTTTCAGCGAAGAACGAGCGATCAGATAAATGCGATTGGATCGGCAGAAAAGAAACTCATTGATGTCCCTGACATTGACTGTCAACGATTCAAAAGGCCGACAATTTAGTCGAACAGAAAACCGTTTTTTTATAATCGATTGTGATAAATAGGAAGTACAGATTGGTTTGTTGATGGCAAAATAATCAATGATTTATGGCATTTTATTTCCAATCGCATTGATCTGATCTCTCAGACGATTCTTTGCTGGACATTGTCCCATTAGTGGGCACCTTTACGTGTATTTGCTTGTTATGGCTTTGCATGCTTTATTTGTGCTGTTTACAGAATGTGTGAATGGAGCACTGACTCCCCTGCTGTGATGCATTCTAAGCAGGGGGGTTTGTTAATGAATGCTGATTGTTATATATGAAAATGCTTCCTTACCGGCTACCTGACAGTCATTATACATCAGGAGCACCTGATCTGTTATCTGTTCATGACAGCTGACTGCAGATAAAAGCAGGCTTCAGCATGGACCCGCTTCTGTGCCTCGCTTGTCTATATATGGAGACTATCTATACATTTTATATACATGTATGTGTATATATTTCTGTGGCGATTTGCAAAGTATGCGTATTTTGTGTACCTGATTGATGTTCACAATAAAGGACCCTGCCATAATCCTAATCCAGTATCCCTACCATGGTCTACTACTGACTTCAAGGGGAAGCCAATTAACCTAACCATTCATCCTGTACTATAAAAAAATGTTCATTAACTTACTGTATGCAGAACTGTGTGGTCTGCCTGCAGGCCTGGCTGACACTGAACTGGTTAATGCACTGTGATCCAGCTCTGCTGGCTTCTACTACAGTCACGTTTTTATGAATGGGATTGAAAGCATGTGGCTCTCACATCACAATATAGCTTTTTGCTCTTTAATTATGTATTTTTAATATGTAGCGCTAGGTATGGTGTAATGTGTATTATCCCTGTATTATCCTAGCAATAGCAATTGTCATTTTGTAAATTATAATTGTTAAAGCCCCATGCCAAGGCCATAGTTAACATTTATATAACAATGCTAGCCGAATTTCATTTTTTAAAATTGGCTTATAAAAATCATAAACACTTTGAATGATTGAGGACCATTTCTTTTATGCTGCCTGTGCTGGCCACACAAATGCCATCATATGTGATCGCTCTGGCTGAGAGCACACTTGTCTGTGCGGAAAACTAGGTGTTTTCTGCCATGTGCGTTTCTGCGTTTTTCTCTGCGTTTTGCATTTTTGTATGCAGCTGCGTTTAGTGTTTGCATTTTTCATGTATTTGCGTTTTGCATTTTTGTATGCGGTTGCATTTAGTGTTTGCATTTTTCATTAATTTGCATTTTGCATTTTGTAAATGATCTGCCGTTTTTAATGGGTAAAATGCACTTTTTTTTTTTGTAAAGAAAAAAAAAAGTAATGCAATTTTCCCCATAGGAAAGCATTGTATGCAAATCCCGTGCTATTCACATAAAGTATGCGGGAATATCCAACACTGCAATGCGGCCTATAGACTTTCAGTAAAGTGTGATTTCACATGCTTTTTCTGCTATGCTTTAAAAGGCACGCGATTCAAACTAGTGTTCTCCCAGCCTAACGGACTGCATGAATTCAAATTGATATTTCAAGTGGTCCTGCACTCAGCATCTGACCTCATCAACAACACACTCAAGAAAGGTGCTTTGCTTCTCTACAAGATCTAAGGATTCCAGTAAGATTTTGATCTGGATCCCCAGTGCTGTGTTGGGCATCAATAATTAGCCCCAACTTCGGAATCGCAATGGGCAATGGCATTGGGCCGCTCTCATATCTATGGCTACCTCTAGATAGTCAGTTTATTGGTTTTCCCAACGAATTGAATAAATTAACTGGAAAACTAAAAAATGCTGACTATTTTAAATCAAATCACTGATATTTAGATCCTTGCATTTTATTGATATCTTTTGATCCATTTATGTTTCTTTATAATAATTTTAAAATCTGTTTGTGTTGAAATGACATGGCAATCTATGGCCATGTGGTGGCCATTAGATCATTTTATGTAGACTTGGCATTCTGTAAATGACTTTGTAATCCAAAAATGACATTTTGCCCTTCCTGTTTCATGTTCGCTTCAGACTTTAATTCCATAAGATACATATTTTTTAAAAAGTCGATAATATAAATGCAATTTTATTTGCAAATATTCAATTATACCACTGGAATCATTTAGGGAAAGAAATGATTATGGTCACTGAAAGGTCATACTCTAGATGCCTATTACATGTTGCATGGTGTTTCACCTGCTTGGCTGTCTGCAATAAAGGCCATATTATTGAACTAGTGATGCTAGTTCAAGATGGATTCCCACACACACACATTGATGCTTCTTGGTCACTGCAGCCTTAGAAACTCCTATGAATGAAATATGTGTCATGCACGCCTAAAATTGTATTTACACTCATTACAAGAGACATCCTGTGAGATGCAAAGGTTTTTGGGTCACACAGACTAGATCTGGTCACAGATGTGAATAGCCTTAATTGAGAGATGGACATTTGGCTGCTTTGTTTTGCAAATAGGGATGACATTGTTAACTGGAAGACCAGCTAATGGATTTGAATTTTTGCTCTTTCACTTGTAATGAAAGGCTCCCTTGTACATCAATAGTTTTCTGTTTAACAATGAATATTTTGTGTTTTCAAAAGTTGAGCAGCTGAAAAGTGGATATATTTTATTGTTCAGTTTTTATGCATTCACTAACCATTAGCTGCTGTAAGAAAATCTTTAATGTGGAAACAAAATTGCTTCCTACACTTTAAATTAAACCGAAAAAAAAAATCCTGCATTTCTTTAGAAGCGGCCTATTATCTTAGCCAAATAGTTACTCATTTGTTTTAAAATCTGTAGCTGTGTATACAAACACATTCACAATGCACAGACATGCACACAAACACATACACAATGCACAGACATGCACACAAACACATACACAATGCACAGACATGCACACAAACACATACACAATGCACAGACATGCACACAAACACGTACACAATGCACAGACATGCACACAAACACGTACACAATGCACAGACATGCACACAAACACGTACACAATGCACAGACATGCACACAAACATACATAATGCACAGACATGCACACAAACACATATATAATGCACAGACATGCACGACATGCACACAAACACATACATAATGCACAGACATGCACACAAATACATACACAATGCACAGACATGCACACAAATGCATACACAATGCACAGACATGCACACAAATACATACACAATGCACAGACATGCACACAAATACATACACAATGCACAGGCATGCACACAAATAAATACACAATGCACAGACATGCACACAAATACATACGCAATGCACAGACGTGCACACAAGCACATACACCATGCATAGACATGCACACAAATAAATACACAATGCACAGACATGCACACAAATAAATACACAATGCACAGACATGCACAGACATGCAGACATGCACACAAACACATACACAATGCACAGACATGTACACAAACACATACATAATGCACAGATATGCACACAAATACATACACAATGCACAGGCATGCACACAAATAAATACACAATGCACAGACATGCACACAAATACATACGCAATGCACAGACGTGCACACAAGCACATACACCATGCATAGACATGCACACAAATACATATACAATGCACAGACATGCACACAAACACATACACAATGCACAGACATGCACACAAACACATACACAATGGACAGACATGCACACAAATACACAATGCACAGACATGCACACAAATACATACGCAATGCACAGATATGCACACAAATACATGCACAATGGACAGACATGCACACAAACAGATACACAATGCACAGGCATGCACACAAACACACAATACACTGACATGCACACAAACACATACACAATGCACAGACATGCACACAAACACATACAGAATGCACAGACATGCACACAAATACATACACAATGGACAGACATGCACACAAACAGATACACAATGCACAGGCATGCACACAAATGCATACACAATGCACAGGCATGCACACAAACACACAATGCACTGACATGTACACAAACAGATACACGATGCACAGATATGCACACAAATACATACACAATGCCCAGACATGCACACAAACACATACACAATGCACACAAGCACATATACAATGTACAGACATGCACACAAATACATAAAGCCATGTTGTTTGAGTTAGGCCTCTTTTACAGGGGAGGCTGAACTGCCATCTGCCGGCCACCAAGCGCCTTTTGGCTGAAATTTCATGCAGATATCATCATGAAATAATGATGATAAGGTAAAATTAACGAGGTTAGGGTTAGTATCTAAAAATGGCTGATTTGAAAAGAGATAAAAAGTATTTGTAGGCCAATGCCGAAAGTATGCATAAGCTTTCCCATTCCTGGAGTAATCTATTACTTGGCAGCATACCGGGTTACTCTCATATCACAGTCTCTGTTGGGGACCCTATGGAATGACTATGCTACATGCACATGTGTTGCATCCTTACATGTAAGCAAGATGAAAGAAGGTTTGAGAATAATCCATGGAATGTGTAAATATGAACAGGAGGAAATGATCAATAGGATTCCATGGGGATGATTCACAAAGCTTACTTATTTTTCACCTAACTGTAAGGAGAGAGAATGCATGAGGTAAACAAATAAGAAGAGATAAGTCATGAGATAAACAGATAAGGGCCACTTTATTGTAGTAAAGCTGCCATGCACAGGGAGTTACCAATAACCAGGGCCGGCCCGCTCATGAGGCGGGGTGAAACATTTGCCTCAGGCGGCAAACTTCAAAGGGCGGCACCCGCCTGGGGGGGGGGGGGGCGGCCGCCGAGCCGGAGGGGTAGCGGGCAGGTCGGGGGTATTGTGCCTAGCGGTGGGGAGGGGGGTCGGACCCCCCCTCCCTCGCCTGGGTCCCCCGATCTGCGCTCCCCTCCAGCCTGTAATTAGTAAGCTGCTGCCAGAAGAGGCACGGGCGGGGAGGTCTCACCTTTTCCGCGTTCCAGCGAGCGCTCCACTGACGTCACTTCCTGCATCGCCGCCCACTGTATTGTAAGTGGACGGCGATGCAGGAAGTGACGTCAATGGAGCGCACGATGGAACGCGGAAAAGGTGAGTCCTCCCCGCCCGTGCCTCTTACGATCTGGCAGCAGCTTACTAATTACAGGCTGGAGGGGAGCGCAGATCGGGGGACCCAGGCGAGGGAGGGGGGGTCCGACCCCCCCTCCCCACCGCTAGACACAATACCCCCGACCTGCCCACTACCCCTCCGGCTCGGCGGCCGCCCCCCCCCCCACTTTATTGTAGTAAAGCTGCCATGCACAGGGAGTTACCAATAACCAGGGCCGGCCCGCTCATGAGGCGGGGTGAAACATTTGCCTCAGGCGGCAAACTTCAAAGGGCGGCACCCGCCTGGGGGGGGGCGGCCGCCGAGCCGGAGGGGTAGCGGGCAGGTCGGGGGTATTGTGCCTAGCGGTGGGGAGGGGGGTCGGACCCCCCCCTCCCTCGCCTGGGTCCCCCGATCTGCGCTCCCCTCCAGCCTGTAATTAGTAAGCTGCTGCCAGAAGAGGCACGGGCGGGGAGGTCTCACCTTTTCCGCGTTCCAGCGAGCGCTCCACTGACGTCACTTCCTGCATCGCCGCCCACTGTATTGTAAGTGGACGGCGATGCAGGAAGTGACGTCAATGGAGCGCACGATGGAACGCGGAAAAGGTGAGTCCTCCCCGCCCGTGCCTCTTACGATCTGGCAGCAGCTTACTAATTACAGGCTGGAGTGGAGCGCAGATCGGGGGACCCAGGCGAGGGAGGGGGGGTCCGACCCCCCCTCCCCACCGCTAGACACAATACCCCCGACCTGCCCGCTACCCCTCCGGCGCGGCGGCAGCAGCTCTGCCAAATTTGCCTCAGGCGGCAAAAAGTGACGGGCCGGCCCTGCCAATAACATAGGAGTACCCCACCTTAAAAAGTATCTGAAGGTAAAAAAGTGCCCCTAGGAGTACTTTCCTTGGGAGGGGGGAAGCATCTGCATCCTAAAGAGGCTCCCCCTGTCCATACCAGAGGGGATCCAGCGCTGGGACCCACAAGGGCTTGTCAGCTGTGTGCACAGACGCAGTAGCGGCTTTCTGATGGGCTCCAGCGGAAATTGCAGAGCCAGATTATGTCCGCTCTACTGCAAAGTTGATTCGTGCCTGTGCAGTAGAGTGGACCCGATCGGGCTCTGGTGTTTCCACTGGAGGCCAAGCTGGATAATAAACAGCCTGTTTATCTTTTTTTTATTTTGCTGCCTTAAAAAGTTATTTTTTAATTTGGGTTGAACAATTCTCATCACTAGCAAACCCTCCATAAGACTCACAAGTGAATGTTTTAGGAAAGCCAGTTATAATGCCAGTATGTTTTGTTTTGTAAAATGGCTAACCACTTACACAACATGCCTCCAAAGAATTGTGAATGTGCTAGGAAATAGATGAGGTTAAGATTAATCTCCATGCAGTATTTTTTTGACATACACATATCTTGGTAAGTGAACATAGAGGGATTATGATAGGCAAACACTTTGAGAGGCACGAAATATACGTTTAAATGAACAAGAATTTAGTGGATTCAGGCTTTCACAGTCCAGGAATACTACTAAACTGTAAAATACTTTTCTTTTGTTATTATAAATACTTTTACGTGAACCAGAGGTGTCAAATATGTAAAAAAGTAAATACCTAAGGAGAGAGAAGCTAGCTGCAGGTTTACAAGCATCCTAGTGGCCCATACCAGGAAGCATATTCTAAATCTTTGAACAAGGTTTGCATTCGCATTTGCCATGATGAACTGTGACAGACACACAGATCAAAGCAAGTAAACGAGAAAGGGGGGGTTATAAGTGGTTGCTGGATAGATTTTCATACTAGGGAAACAGATGTGTCTTGTGGGGGGGAGAGACTCTTTAACAGGATGATCTACATGGTAGAACAGAAGAGCTCACTTATAGGATTATATTTCCTATCCAATCTGGAAACCCCCTATAGAAGAGCTGAAGTCTGTGACCCAGGCTGGGGGAAGCCTGAGTCAACTGGCTCCTTACTTGCAATCCTGTAAAATGATGTAAGTGTACCTCTAAAGGTGGCCATACACTGGTCGATTTGCCATCAGATTTGACCAACAGATAGATCCCTCTCTGATCGAATCTGATCAGAGAGGGATCGTATGGCTGCCTTACTGCAAACAGATTGTGAACCGATTTCAGCCTGAAACCGTTCACAATCTGTGGTGGTGGTGTTGCCAGACCAGAGCGGAGAATAAAGCAGAGACCAGGGGAATCGCGCCGGTCCGGAACAGGTAATGTATACCCGATGTATTGCGTCGGTCATCGGGCATTCGAACGCCGCTATCGACGCACTCCCGACCCGCCGGCGATCGAGAAAAATCTTCCGCACGGACGGATCGACGGAAATCGATGGGAGCGATCGATTTCGGTTGGAAATCGATCATTCTGTCAGCGTGTGCGTGCCGATTTCACAGCCGATTCGATCACTGTGATCAAATCGGCCGTTTATCGGCAGGAAAATCGTTAGGTGTATGGGCCCCTTAACAGGGTTAAAGGAAATCTGAACTGACAGGGATATTTCTTTGGCTGCAGTAGTATGTGGACCATACACCTAATAAAAGCATGTGGCTAATCCAGTGAGTCTTCAGTCAGAAACATTGATCTTCATGATTGGGCAGCACGGTGGCGTAGTGGTTAGCTCTCTCGCCTTGCAGCGCTGGGTCCCTGGTTCGAATCCCAGCCAGGGCACTATCTGCAAAGAGTTTGTATGTTCTCTCCGTGTCTGCGTGGGTTTCCTCCGGGCACTCCGGTTTCCTCCCACATTCCAAAAACATACGGATAAGTTAATTGGCTCCCCCTAAAAAAAAAAAAAAAAAAATTGGCCCTAGACTACAGTACTTACACTATATAATATAGATATATGGCAATGGTAGGGATTAGATTGTGAGCTCCTTTGAGGGACAGTTAGTGACAAGATATATATATATATACACTGTACAGCGCTGCGTAATATGTCGGCGCTATATAAATACTAAATAATAATAATAATAATAATTGTTCAGGGTCTATGACTGAAAGTATTAGAGGCATATGATCAGCAGAAAGTCCTGGTAAATAGCATTGTTTAAAAGGAAATAAATGTCAGCTTCCAAATCCCTTTGAGTTCAGGTGTCCTTTAATCATCATTGTCTACACATCAATGTGCACCCAGTACAACCACTTATGTTCACATTGAGTAATAAGGCATTCATAGATGTTTAGGCCCATATCCACGCTGTTCTGAACTCAGCTGTGGCGGACAATAACGACCACCATGGCAAAGAATCCGGCAGCCAGACCGTCGTGTGAACAGTGGGCGCACAACGATTGCTAATGATCCTGCATGTAGGCTTTTTAGCAATGCTTGAAGCCCGTGCACCATACAACGCCATTGTTCTCGACACACCTCGTCTGTTGGAAGCTGCTCCATGAGCTCATTTCTCCCTCCCCCCTCATAGCAACAAATAAGCCGTCAGCCAGAGGCAGATGACATGTATGTACAGCATTGTGTGCACTCTGTTGCCATGCAGGGATCCGTTCTTGATCCATAGGGCGACAGAGATCCATCAGATCATCTCCAGATGACTATGTAACTTTAAGCAGTATTTCCCTTTCCATATGGACAAATCTCTTTGAGTTTTCAGTTTTCCAAGCAAACATGGCCATGGATAAGTTGGTTATCAAGTGTATTTAGTAAGGACTTGTGCATTCATAGCCATGCAGTGTTCCATTGACATATCCAGTTATCAAAGAAGAGAGCACAGCCTTCCCATGGATGTATCCATGCACTTAGGGGTGAGGTAAAGAGTATTTACAAAACATTAACCCACTTCAGGTTTATCCAGTATATAGTTCTGATCATCCCTAGCCGTGCTATTAGCTAAAATTACCATTAGTTCATCATAG
This sequence comes from Hyperolius riggenbachi, assembly GCF_040937935.1. Lineage (NCBI taxonomy): Eukaryota > Metazoa > Chordata > Amphibia > Anura > Hyperoliidae > Hyperolius > Hyperolius riggenbachi. The sequence goes on from NC_090650.1 coordinate 221,792,902, forward strand.
CAATAATTGTGAGATAATGTGGTAGTTGCAGACTACACATTTCTACTTTCAATGTCAACTGTTGCAACCAGGTAATAACAAACATTTCAAAGATGTTTGTGATGCAGTATTCTCTAAAGGATAAGACATACACTAGAAATGTGGATAGTGGAAACATAGATAATGAAAAAAGAGATTGATGTTCCTGTTCTGGATATTTCTGCTGAGAGTCTGTTTTTTTTTTCAGTGCTTGATGGACATAAATTAATGAACACAGACGCCATACAGGATGGGTATACAGTGACATGTTCAAGGATGTATATTGACTTTTGTCAATACTAGGTCTATATGACATAATATGGGTTTGGAAATGAGTTCATTATACTGGCAACCATTGCATTTATTTATGGTTTTTTTTCCAATACTACTGACATGGACAATATTATTTCACATAAAGAAAAAGGCAGGACTTCATTTTTCCATTTTTCAGATTTTGATGATGGTCACTTCTGCTGATAGATTTTATTGTACTAGCTGCATGACAAAATCCAATCAGATTCAGCTGAATATAAATGTAAGTGGCATGTGGGACCATTATGATCATATGACATCTGTGACAAGTTTCTGGTGGACATTGACAAGCCTGGGAAACCTCTTTGTGACCCTACTGAGCAGATGTCATCTAGGGTGTGGACCTTTCACACAGGGGACAGACTGACTTATGTTGGTGTGTGAGTTTTTTTAGAAAAGGAAGCAGCAGAAACCTCTGCTTCCACTGTCACAGGTCATACTGCCAAATATGGCCACTTTCCATGAGTTGTGGAACATGGTGTCTGCTTGTTACTGGGTGTAGGATTGGTATAAAGCTACTATTTTAGGTGCTACATTGATGGCCTAAAGTAGTCTTTTGTAGGCATCCATAATGAATGTGGGTTAAACTGGACCATCTGTGCTTACTCTACTCACATTTTCACTGTAAAAATCTGCTGTCATATTGTCTCCACTGGAGCTTGCAATTCCACAGTTACTGGTTCAGGCTTACTTTGGCACACCTCAGTGGTTGATTCACATTTGGTTAACGCCATTTTTCAGGCTGCTGAATACATGATCTTTCCACCATGACTTTTGCAGTATATAACCCGTTAAATTATTATAATAACAGAATTGAGTCTATTTAGGTCACTTTTCTTTACCATGAAATGCCCATACAGCTTAATTCTTAGCAAAATCTTCCATTACTGAATATTGTGTACATCAGTCTTTCTTGATTGTTTCTCAGGTTTTATAGAACTCATCACATTTATATGCATTTAGGATAGTTTTGCACTGGGTTGCATCAGACAATATATGGAAAATACAATGTGATTATATTGTTATGGTAGTTTCACATAGGCGTGTTAACTTAGCAGTGTGGTATGATGGAATCCGCTGGAATAAGGCAAGGCAGGTTGTGCAGTACTGGATAATATGTGCATTTCCAGTTGCAGTGAAGCATACTTTTTATGTACTGTATGCTTTAGGGCCTGTTTCTACAAAGTGTGAATTTGCAATGCAAATATTCACATTGAAACTGTAACCAATGGAGTAACTTTCATTGAATGTGAATTTGCCATTGCAGTGTGATGTAGAAAAATATGGATTGCCTGCACCACACACCCATTTCCCATACAATGATTGATAGCCACATCATTTTCATGTTAACATTCACGGAAACCACACGGAAATCCACATCCAGAAAAAGGGATGCAGAATGCAACATGCTAGTGGAAATAGGCCCCTTTTGCATGCGTCACATCATTACAATCCTGTCTGTGCTAAGCATTGCTCCAGTGTCAAACCAGCCCTAAATAATCCTCCCACTTTCCTCACACCCTTCACTGCACTTTCAGAAGACACAGTGGCCTCAATTCACTAAGATCATGCTGGAGATAATAAGGCAAGAGAAAACTTACCTCCACACAGTAAGAGAGTTATATTATCTCTTCATTCCTTATGTTACCTCTTCTGTAGTTAATTTACCTCCTCTGTAGTTAAGTTACCTCCTCTGTAGTTATTTTCACACGCAGTTAATGAACAGCCTGGCTTTAACTCTGGAGTTATTTTAAGGATTAAAGAGTTAACTTAAAGGGAACCTAAACTGGGAGGGATATGGATTTTTCCTTTTAAACAATACCAGTTGCCTGGCAGCCCTGCTAATCTCTTTAGCTGCAGTAATGGCTCAATCGCACACCTGAAACAAGCATGTAGCTAATCCAGTCTGACTTCAGTCAGAGCACCTGATCTGCATGCTTGTTCAGGGGCTGTGGCTAAAAGTATTAGAGACAGAGGATCAGCAGAAGAATCAGGCAACCGGTATTATTTTAAAAGGAAAAATTCATATCCTTCTCAGTTTAGGTTCCCTTTAAAGACAGAAGAGTTAACTTTAGGTTTGCCTGAGGTAAAATGTTTCCTGAATACTACATGCCTTATCACCATGGTAACAACTCTAGAAGAGTTATTAAAGACAGGAGATAAGCTTAGTGAATTGAGGCCAATATATTTCACTAGAGACTGTGTATTAGTTGGGTGTCTGTAGGTCATACATACAAAAAAAGCCAAAAGGAAAATTAGGCGCCATGTAATATTACCAATATTATTCATTACCGATTGTAGAATATCTGTAATGTTACCAGTATTCTACTATCGCCTTCCCTAACTTATCTCTCTCATTAACCTTCTGCTTTGCTACACCTAATATTAAACACCCCTCCCCCCATCAACTCCTAACACTAACCTCTGCTGAGTTCAGCTACATAATAGCTGAACCACCGAGGACCAGTTACTTACCCCCACCCAACTCTGTGGGCTGAAACTGAACTGTTGTCACTCCTAACAGACATCCGCCGCTATTTTAAACAGTGCCACTATTACTGCCACTATTTAGAGTTTGTGTACATTGTACCTAAACTCTGTGAGCTGAAACTTTGTCCTCTTTGATGATAGGGGAAGTTCAGCGATATAATAGTCGAACTCTTGTTCTTCTGGTGCCCACATTGTCCAGTTTTTGCAGCCACAGATGCAATTTACAATGCAATCTATGCCAGTACCCAAGTTTTCAGGTGCACTATGCACCCAAATTGTTTACTTCTCTCTGTGGTGCATTAGATCTATCCCAGAAGTTTGCATGAGTGCCCATTCATAAGGGAAAATATTATTAGCCATGAGGGATACTCCCAGACTGAGGTAAAGGGCTTTTAGAAGCCCCCCATATGCTCTCGACTTCCTGTGTTATATACACACATACCATCAAGTCACATTGTCATGACCACAGCTTACCTCTGATGTCAGGGACACACAGCCAATAAGTAAATACATGTTGCACGCAAATGTTTTAAGATATATATACTGGGTTGTCAGCAAGCTGCCAATGTAGCAACTGTATCTGACGCTGTGAGAAAGCATGATTTATCAAAGATTGAGCTACTTATTCTGAATAATAGCAAATAGTCTAGTCATAACAATTTCACTTGGATATATAAATACATATATTTTTATGTATATTTATATATGTAAACACATGCTATATTATGTTTATTCTCTATGACTTATCTTTCTTTGGCAAGTTGCTGTTTTCTGTTCCCTGTGACATTTTGCTAAGTGCGACCTGCTGAGCCTGCCATGCTTACTCTTGACACACCAGACATTGTGTAAACACAATCGACATACCCTGCTGGGCTAAGTACACTGAGCCATGTGAACACATACCAACGAAGGGATCTGTAGGATAATTTTGGTCAACGTTGTCCAGGAATTTAAGTGTTCAAGGACATTTAAACAGACCTCTTCATCTATAACGCGTGTCTATTAATAATTGCTGGATTAGAGATCTACACAGAGATCTGAAAGAAAATATTTTTTTTATTGACACCAATAATTATACCTTTTTACAGCAAATTCATCATTACAGTTTATTCATACTTTCTTAATTCATCATTACAGTTTATTCATACTTTCTTAATGGGTTCTAACTGCTAAGAGAGAAATATAAGAATGAATGTATCAAATAATTGCTTTTGCAATATTTTGTTTTAGCATTGCAACATTTTGTCTGTTACAGGCCATTTTCACAGTAGCAAGTTCCATCGCTCTCTGTCACCGCTCATTCACTGCTCCCCTGTCGCAGTGGCCATTAGTCTCTATGAGACTGGTCACACTACCTGTGGTGTAATGTGATGCGGCAGAAGTTGTGCGCTTGCGAGTTGTATGAGATCGCAAACACGCTGACTGCAGCATTTTCAGAGCTTTTGCGAATGAAGGTATGCAGGGGAACAAATCGCATTCCTTCAAATTCCTTTAAAATTCAGAAAATAGCCTTGAAAGTGTTTAACAAATTGCAACCATTTAGAGTTTGCGATCTGCAATTGCTAGAGGGTTCCAGCCCATTGACTGCGTAATATTTGAGGTTGGAAGAATTATCTAGCTGCTCCTAAGTGCTTTAAGTATTTAGAAGGTCTAGCATCAAATTACACAAAGCAGAATAGTCTTGTCCTTTCTGTCAGCCAAGCGCTTTAGGAAACTGGGCGCTGTCTGCCTCCTTTACTTTCACAGTAAATGCTGAATAATGCCTTTCAAATCAATCTCACAAGGATACTGTTAAACTTTTATATTTATATTATCTTGCTAGCGTATAGTATAAATTATTTTTATATGTTCAGCAACTTTTTAATTTTCTTTGCTGTATAAACCACTTATAAAAATAGTTCTCTTTGAGTAGGGCTTGTGATTTTTTTTTCTCTTCAGTTGTTCCCAATTTTGACAAAGTATCAGGCAAAGGAAAATGGGTCGCTTGGGTTTTAGCATTAAGCAGGAAATCCGTAGCAACCAGGATTTAACTCAGATGCAAAGGTTTATGCACTGCATTTAGTTAATGAAGGTTGGAGATAGGAAGTGTGTGTAGACATTCATGCATACATGTTATTGTACCCCGTCACGGGAACTACAGAGAATAAGGACGACTAAAAAACATTATAGTTGCTGGCATTACAGTTAGATTTTCACTTCACTGATATTCAGATGTGTGATGTCTGTTAAAACAACATACACAGATCTGTGTTTTATATATGCAATGAAGTGAAGTTGTATGAGTCATCAGTGATTAAAAACAGACATACTGCAGTTCAGAGTAGTTTTTACTATTTTATTATTTACCGTAATTTGGGGAAAAATATACAGTATGTAACCTATATGTAATCACGGTGTAATGACGACCAGTGCTGTAGCTAAGGAGTGCGAGTTTCACTTTGGTTCCCCTCAAGCATTGTATACATAACAACATGGAGCAGCTATATGACATATGACATGACACCTATATGACATATGATATGCAGCGCCAAGACCTGCCAGGGCAGAGAGGTGTAAGCAAGGAAGGGGAACAGTTTGCTGTTGATTATTACTACAGTACCATCCCTTTATGGTAAACTCCAAGGGACCAGGAAAAGTGGTTTAATATTATCAGAAGTTTGCTATATCAGAATTGGTCATACATTGTATATTTATACAGACACTTTTGCTGGGACCTGAGGACTGAGTTTTCTATATCCAGAGGATTACTATATCAGAGTTTACAATAACGAGAGTCAATTGTATTCAAAGCACATTAAGAGGCAATCATTACCAGCATAGCACAAAATGAAGGTCTAATACAGCTGTTAACCACTGAACGACTGTGTCACGCCAATTGGCATGAACACGGTGGCTCGGCCCAATTGGCGTCAAGTCCTGGGGGTGTGTTTTGCAGGAGACCACGCGCGCTTATGCTCTGCTCCATCATCAGTCTCCCAGCGGCGATCTCCATCTAATTACACTGTACAGTGCTGCGATCTACAGCTTCGCTGTACTGGAGACAGCCGTGTCACTGGGCTATCCCCCTGGGAGGCTCAGGAGCGATTGGCTCTCATAGGCTGATGCCTATGACAGCCGGTGATTCGCTGACGGGGGGAGGGAGGGGTGAAGACAAAAATAATTTAAAAAAAAGGTACATTTATTTAAAAATAATAAACAAAAAAATACACAAATACATAAATAAATATTGGGGTAGCAATCAGAGCCCACCAACAGAAAGCTCTATTGGAGGGTAGAAAAGGGGAGAAGATGTATTTGTGTGCTGCGTGGTATGGCTCTTCAGCAAGCTTTTAAAGCTGCAGAGCCCAAAATTGCAAAACAAATAGCCTGGTCACTAGGGGGGTGTAAGCCTACGGTACTTAAAAAAGTGGACCCAAACCAAATATTTTTTTATTCAAAATATTTAGTTGCACCACTCTGACACATGCAAAGATAAATAAACACTCATTTAAGCCTATGAGCATTTCAGTGCATGCTTTTCACCTTTCTCTTTTCATAACTAGGGTTATACAGGTGGCAGCCATTACTTCTGAGCTTAGTAGGAGTTTTTAGATCATAGTTGTGTTTGTCATCAGCTACCCTCCCTCACAGGGGCGTCGTCTATGTGAAATCTCACACAAGCTGAGATCACCTCTGTGACATCATCAGTTGCAGCCTGTGTTTTATTTTTGTTTTTTATCTCCTCCACCAGTCTGCAGGATTCTGTCCCGGCAGTATGAAAGGAAGGGAGGGGTTCCTCCAATAAATGTAAAATATTTTATATTTGTCATCATGCAGCTAAAAAAAGGCTGCTATTTATTATTATAAGTTTCTGAAATCTTGTATTTTTAATTTGGGTCCACTTTAAGAGGTTAAAGGAGGGCTATGCCACTGGTGACAACCCCCTGCTTACACATGGGTCAGTCCATAGGTTAGATGCTTAGGTACCATGCTTTAAAACAAAGGCAATTATAGCAGCAGATTTTCATTTGCATATACAGCATTGATATGCATAGGCCTGCCACCGCTCAGTGGCGTTCTCCCTGCTGGATAGAAAGTATGTCACTGGAATTCCTGTCATTCTGCATGTGCGCTGTGCTACGCTCCGTTGTTTACACATGACTGTGTCGCCATAGACTTGCATTGCTGCTGTATAATGCATTGGACTACCAGGGAAATTATATATAGGGAGGACTGCTAGATCACTGCAGAATAAGAAAAGGGGAAGGTAAACGCTGCTAGTCCACTCAGAAAGACTTTAAGTGAGGAGGGGTACCACTATTCCACCAAGACAGACAATAAGGTGTGGGCAACCATTATAAGAGGAACGGGAGACCACCAGAGAAAACAATAAGTGGGAGGGGGAGCCACTAGACCCCTAGGAAATATAATGAGTGAGGGAACTGCTAGATATAAGGGAGAGGGGCTACCACTAAGGAATACTATACTATACTATACAATGAATATTGTATGGTTGGGGGGGGGGGGGGCGGGAAGATATGTGATAACCAATGCAAGGTGTTTGTAAGAAGGTGGTGAATTTTGTACATCACTAGTATGTAGCCTATGTTCAAAAAAGAAACACTCCAGGCAGGAAATAGACAGGAGGCCCACACGATCCATTCAGCCGTCGAATTGCTGGAAGCAAGTCCCTTCCAGTTGTTCTAAACACCAACTGAATGTGAGCACTTTTAACTACATATTTCAGCAACTGACACAATGTGGCCAAATACTGCCCAGTGAAAAAGTGTCACGTCACTTCTAGCAGGCAGCTGTGTCTAGTTCAGATTTGGGTGCTACCCCACTGCCCATGCTGGACGCATGCAGCCACTTGCAAGTACCCAGCAGATAAACAAGAGAAGTGGTGGACTTACATCTATTTCAAAGTGTGCTTATACAGAAACCTTGCAAGAGCGAATCCAAACTCACTACGTATCCATATCCAAAATCTCAGTACAATGTGCCCTGTGCTTGACAGGTTGGGCTGAAGCATTAGCAAGTTCTATGCCTGAGTGACTTTTAGTGCCACATTACTAATGTCTATTACAACACTTTTTTTCTTTGCAAATACAGTAAAATGCATTTAGACTGAATTTTCACTTTAAATTTAAACAGATTAGTCTATTTTATTCAGGTTTAAGCTACTTTAATCAAATGAGTTTTTTCTGTTTAAATAGTTACGGTATTTATATTTAAATCTTAAAATCCTCATAGCACATCTGCTAAGTGCAGTGGGAGATATAAATATTTCATTCTATACATTTCAACTAATGCCAACTTTTCAGTGCAGATGAACCCCCATCTTTAGCTTTGGCTTTTAATTAACAAGGTACAGCTAATTCGAGGGAGAGATGATTGATGCTGTGTGACATTCATGTGTAAAGCTAGAGTACCTGCGTATTCTCACCCTAACATAAGAATAGGACTACTTGGGACAGATTCAGTAAGGGCCCGTTCTCACTAGGGTTATTAGCGGGTGATTCCCGCTAATTGCCGAAGTGCTGGCATTTTTTAAACTATATGGCATTGATCTCACTGCCGCGATTGCCGCCAATCGCGGGCATTCTGCAATTAACGGCCGTCGCGAAACTTGTTGCCTGCAGCATTTTGCCGAGATTCTCAAGCGATCGTGGTACAGTGCTGAAACAAGCGCTGAGCACAATCGCTCTGAATCGCAGGAGTATTCAGTGATTTTACTGTGCTAATCGCAGTAAAATCACCCACGCAAAACAATAGTGCTTGCGCTTTTAAGTGTGAATGGGCCCTACAGCTATGTTTCCACTAGTGCGTTGCGATTTCGTTGCAGAGAACGTGTTTAAGAATTTGCGTGCAAATGCAAGTTCATATGCGCATTTATGCATATTTTAACGCACAAATGCATGCAGTTTTTTAACTATTTTAGTGCCTGTGTGCTTTTTCATAAAATTTTATGCGAAAGCATATGCGAATTCGCATGGTAAACCGCATGATGAAAACGCAGGCAATTTTACTATTGATTACATTACAGGCAAATCGCACACTATGCGTGCGGTGTGCAAATTCTGATGGCTCTGCTGTGCAGAATTTTTCTGCACAGCCCTGCGCGCAGATTCTATTTGTAGTGGAAACAGGCCCTTTGACATGTGAATCTGCATGCGGAAAATGCATGTGAATTTGCATTAGTGGAAATGGGCCCTAAGGAGAAACATATTCATTTTGTTTGGTTTTTCATTACCCTGAACCTGTTTAGTTATTGGAGTTGAAAACAGGCATATTGCTAAAAAATGTTTTGAAATGAATCAAGCCCCTTGAGTTTTATACCTGACCTGTTGTGTCTATTGAAATGTTCTGTTTTTGTCGTATATGATACAGGAATGCTCTGAGTTTTCCTGTCATCACATAATCATGTAGACAGAAATATACTTATCTGTCCCTTCGTTTTTGTTTTATTTCCTAGAGCAGCGACAAGTTTTTCCACTTGGTAGTTCAAACATAATTTGCTTTAACCTTTTGCAGCCCATGTCACGCCGAAGGACGTGGCCGCGGCGGCAGCCCCAGGACCACCTAACGCCGATTGGCGTAAAGTCCTGGGGCCAGCTAATGTAGGAGATCGCGCGCACGCTGCGCACGCATCTCCTGCTTGGGGGGTGGAGCTCCGCCCCGCCTTCAGAGGGAGGGAGGGAAGGGTTTTAAAGACACAGTTTTTTTTTTTAAAAGCAGGAACAATAATATTTATCATTAAAAAAATAAATATGGGGGGAGCGATCAGACCCCACCAACAGAGAGCTCTGTTGGTGGGGAGAAAAGGGGGGGGGGATCACTTCTGTGCTGTGTTGAGCGGCCCTGCAGCTTGGCCTTAAAGCTGCAGTGGCCAATTTTACCAAAAATGGCCTGGTCACTAGGGGGGTTTAGCACTGCGGTCCTCAAGAGGTTAATAGCTTGTACGCTTCACCTATAACCACGATGGGTAGCATCACTGATCTATAGCAAGGAACGGTAATAGAATCTTCAGATTTGGGAAAAAGAAATCAAGATTGGAATTTCAGCATACCAATTAGTTAATTAGGGAAAAATGTTATCTGTTTCATTTCATTAACAATGTTATAATGTAGGCTAGGTCAACTGCATGGTCAGATAATTACCATATTAAGGGCTTGATTTACCAATTTCACGCGCAATCAATTCGCGATTGCGAGCGAAAATGCGTGCAAGACGCAAAATTGCGCGCAAAAACACTAGCGCGCCCGTGATATGAGTTATCACAGTTTAGTGAATCAAGCCCTAAAAGTGATCTTTACTTTAACCCCTTTCATGTTTCCCATCTTCCGCTGCTGTGACAGCTCTAGGATCGGGCTCCTATAGCAGCTGTTCTCCCAGGGTTTCAGGGTGTATTGATGCTATGCATATTGCAACTTGTGAATGTAGTGTTTATAGAACTGTATGGGCATGTTCACATCCCTACATTAGAATGGACTAATACTATCCAACACACGCTACCTGCAGTGAACTTCTGAATAACGTGTACATTAATGAGAAAGTCACTACAGCAATCTTCATGCTCTGAAAATGATGTCCATGTTAAAGTGCAGCCAGTGACAATACTTTTTCACAAACTTTTTGGTACTTTTTCAGTTGCAAAGAGCTGGGTTTCTTCTCACCCCATAACCAAATTTCTAAAATGGACTTTTCAGCAGTGATGCCTCATTCATATAAATAGGTACCACGCTCACTATGGTATTCAGTGACATATTTAGAAGTGCGGCTGGAGTTGCCATTTAACAATGGCATATTAGACAGTGCAATGCTTCTGACCTTTTCACAGTTAAAAGGAAACAAATGGTGTTATTAGTTACCATGAGGTCAACATTGTGAAATGCTAGAGGAGCTGTGTATTATGTATTCATGCATGGCATGCAGCGGCAGTAGTGAGATTGTTACATCTTGTCTTTGACAGGGGAGCTGCTAGAGTTTTAGCCAGAGTCCACTGTAACAATAGGGATTCCCTTGGATTATCCAAGGATTTTGTTCTGCTGAAATATAATTTCTTTTTATAGCTCCTACACATAAGGTCACCCTCACCCTCTTCCTCTCAGCTCCTACCTCTAGGCCTATATGTTAGCCACAAGTCTATTTATAACCCACCAGAAGACAGAGCAGTTTTCAAAAGAATTGTTCTCTGAAAGCCACACGAGACATTTTAACATGTCTTATTAAGTTACAACAGGAATAGATGGATGGAGTTTGAACAGAGAGCAAGAGCCCATCCAAATATGCCCCATCATTTTAAAAGTGGTCCGAGTTATTAAAGGAACCATTAAGGGAAAAAAATGATTAGAATTTAATAGCATCTTCTTTTTCCTGGTGAAGTAACATTGCTTGTAAGTCCTGAATAATTAAAGCAATGCCTTGACTATGTCAAACAGCATGCGCCTAGATCTGGTAGATATCATAAGCATCGGATAAATCTAATTAGTATCCCTATATTATCCACAGAAATCAAATTAGCAGCCCAGTTTAATGTTTGACTAATGTCTGCAGGTATTACAGAAACAGTATACATATATACTGTATCACATATATTTTATGAATCCATTATCCTAAGAGATAGTATCCATGGTGCATCTGCTGTTTCTTTGTGTTCCCATGGGGGCTACTCTAGTAAATGGAAATGCATTTGTTGTTTCATATATGTGATTATCAGATGGGCTGATTTTAAGCTTCAGCCCAGTTTGTTATGGACTATATTATCGTTTATATTATGTCCATAGCTAATCACATGCATGTGTGTGTGTTGGAGTTGTAATTACCTTGCATCAATAATATCTGTTTTCCAAAGGCTGCAGGGTTTTCACGAATCACATGAAGGACATGGCAAAATTACCTTTGTTCCTGTACTTCCTGTGTGGAAGACTAATGTCTGCGCTGAGCACCTTCATTACAGTAAGCTGAGTTACCGCCCTGCCCATTTAGCACACTGGATATGCTCTGCCTCATGTGAGCGCCCACAGACAGAGGTGAATGAATCCCAATTGTGCCGAGCATTCATCTATGAGAAAATAATTTGCATTAAATTTGCATGCAAGGCAAAATTATTAGCATCTTATTGACCATCTCTAGAGCAGAGTAACAGAGGGGGCTGCTACATCCACCATACTAACAGTGATGAGAACGGAGTGTAAATAGAGTCAGAGTGTTACATGAGGATAGGCTTAATTTAAAGTAAACCTAAATGTTTGACGTTTAAATCTCCCAGGTTTGCTTTAAATAGCTTTCCTTGACTACAGGGTCAAGTTGATTGGACAAAATGTATGCATTTCTGAAGGAGTATACTTACATTTGTACTGTGCATCTTTTTGGACCCTGTAAAGACGATAAAACAACAATCCTTGGCTGATGTGCATACCATTGCTTTATTGCATGGTACTATATTAGTATATTTTTGGACACATGTTCATTAATTTCTACAAGATAAAAAGGGGCAGATTGCATTGACCTACATTTTATATAGGTGTCTGGGCAAGTGTTGGTGGATACATTTATATTATGTACAGGACTGTATTTTAACCAGTTTACCCCCGCCCGTACGAATTTCTCCGTCCCTTTTTCCATCCTTTAACCCCCAGGGACAGAGAAATCCGTACTTTCCGCGCTTCCGCCGCTGCCCGTGCTCCCGCTCGTAAACACGCCGCCCCCGCCGCTCGCCTGGAGATCAATGAACGGGAAAATCCATTCTCGTTCGTTGATCTAAGCCCCGCAATGATCCGCTGCTTTTCCGCTAAGCAGCACAATCATTGTGAAAAAAAAAACGTACCCAGCCTCCTAGTACTTCCTCCAAGCGCCCGGAAGGACGCTTGGAGGTCGCATTAAACAAAAAGTTACTGTTGCCATCTTGAGGCCAAATAGTAAAACTACACCCTAAATCATTTTTCACATACAAATTCATTACTTATACACAAAAAAATTAACTCATTACCTCCCACACTCTCCATTTTTTTTTTTTGTAATTAAAACAAAATTAAAAAATGTGCAATAAAAAAAATACATAAATAGTTACCTTAGGGACTGAACTTTTTAAATTTTTATGTCAGGAGGGTACAACACTGTTACTTTATAAACTATGGGCTTGTAATTAGGGATGGACGCAAAACTGAAAAAAATGCACCTTTATTTCCAAACATTGTGATAGGGACATAATTTAAACGGTTTTATAACCGGGACAAATGGGCAAATACATTTTAAGGGTTTTAATTACAGTAGCATGCATTATTTAAAAACTATAATGGCCGAAAACTGAAAAATTAATTTTTTCCCACATTTTTCCTATTTTCCCATTAAAACATATTTAGAATAAAATAATTCTTGGCATAATGTCCCACCTAAAGAAAGCCTAATTGGTGGCGAAAAAACAAGATATAGTTAATTTCATTGTGATAAGTAATGATAAAGTTATAGGCGAATGAATGGAAGGAGCGCTGAAAGGTGAAAATTACTCTGGTGCTCAAGGGGTAAAACCCCTCAGTGGTGAAGTGGTTAACAGAACCCTTTATGTTGAAGTTGGATGTTTACATAACTTGTGTTTTAAGCATGTTTAATGTCCCACAATGTACCCATTATTTTATGCAGTCCTTATTATTCTTCCCTGTTTCTGCAATAACCCCATTAGTGAGTATGGAAGCTTTGAATACCATGCAAGTACAGGTACCTGACATGGAAGCAGCGGAATAGCTTGTATTACAAAAGCTGCAGTTTCTGCGTCCAGAAACTTTCAAGCCTGTCCTAGTGATGGTGAGGGAGAAATGTTTTCTTCTTCTTTTTTGGGGGAGGGGGGGGGGGGGCTAGCAGTATCAAGCACATTGATTGATTCAGCAAGACTGCAGTGAGTTGCGTTCATGACTGCTGGGTACCACAGCTTACTGGATACATGATATATGAAATTAGGCACACTTTAGCTCACTTGCAAGCCATTGTGTTATGACCAAGTTCCGCTTGTTATCTGCTGTTGCCGACTGAGCTTTCTGGATCAGTAGCCACAGTGCAGGAATCTGGAAGAGGTGCTACCGCAAATGAGGAGGGAGAACGCCCACACCATAGGTATTCTCTCTCAGCTCTAGTCACCAAATCCTATAGGTCTATTGTATCATCGATGGGAGAGGGACACAACCTCCACTTTATACCAAGTACTGTGCCAACTGCTGGTGTGCATGGGAGTGCTTGGAAATATATTCTGGCCTGGTGAAGCACTCAACAATAACAGGCAAGGGTTTGTGGTGTTATTCACTATCCCCACAATAAACATTCAGAAAAGCTCCTCTACCTTGGGTCATAATTAGTCACAAGGGTGTTATAATCACAGGGCTATTATGCTAAGTACACACCATGCAGTTTTCTGGCAGATTTACCTGCCAGATCAATTATTTCCAACATGTCCGATCTTTTTTTTAAATAGTTTTTTTTAATCGATTTTTTGTTCAGTTATATGAAAATTGATAAAAAAAAAAAAGATTAAAAAAACTATAAAAAATTATCCGAAAATTGAAAAATGTATCAAAATTCAGATTGGACATGTTGGAAATAATCGATCTGGCAGATAAACCTGCCAGAAAATTGTATAGTGTGTACCTTAGCATTAGTAATATCTTATTATCAATACCTTGCTTAGAGATTTCAGGATTCCTATCTAGGACCATAATCTTGATCTGCTGCTTGATTGCAGTTTGGCTCCTGTCTTGTTGATTGTGGACATGTATTCTGCTTGAAGAGCTACTGAAGGGGTGCTGTCAGCCCTACTTATATTTATAGAAAGCCCTCAGACATTCACATTTTTGTTATTGTTTAGTTGCAATGGTATAATACATGTGTACAATAAACAGAATATCTTCCAACAAAAGCTTCTTTGAGGGAAAACATGAACTCAAATCGGCATTAAAGGCATCAAACAAGTTTATTTCATGAACACCATAGTGTGAATGCGCAATACAATGTTTGCTTTCTTTCACTACTACAGGAAGCGTAGGAAATTCAATAGGTGAATATATGGAGCTGTTTAGAAGAATACAATGGTTCCCACTTATCACCTCAGAGACTCATAAGCCTTTTTGAAAGCCATATCTTCAAGGTTCAACAACTGAAAAGTATTTGTTTCTTTATGAGTCAATTGATAATAAAGCTCATCAGTATCCTCCAACTGTTTTGAAGAACTTCGCTAGCGTACATAAATAAATGACTATTCGGTAAATTACTGAATTACTATTCAATCAGAATAGCTAACCATTGATGCCAAGCAGCAATATGTAATTCCTTACAGAAGGCAAAGGGGCACAAAGCAAACTTCGGCTAAACTAAGCTGATTGCCCAGAGCAACCCAATGGGCATTAGCTGTTAAAGAGAAAGGATGTGTAAACAGTTGCAGCTTTCAAGACTCAAAACAATCATATGATCATGATGATGTAACTTTGCAGATTGTGTACCGGTGTCCCCTGATTCCCATCAACTCATCATTAGCGATGGGCTGTGCTGAAAATCCATCTGATCACTATTGTAATTTCCTGCTCTAGCCATTTCCCACACTTCCTCCCCCTTTCTGTTCCCTAAGGCCTATGGCCCACTAGAGCGCTTTCAGCTGCACATTGGGATCACTGGCCAATTTTAGGGCAAGTCAATTAACTTATCTGTATGTTTTAAGGATGTGGGAGGAAATGTAGTGCCAAGAGGAAACCCACAGTGCACTGCCATCACTGATGCAGTGCCCACTGGAAAGTTACCAGTGGTGTGCTACTTACTGGCTTACTACCTTACTTCCTGCTAAGCCTCTCATAGATGGTAATGCCTGGAGGAAGCAGTCATCTGATGTGCTTATGATCTGCATAATGCTGGCGAGATGTTTTCTTTTTTAACTACCTAACGACCGAATCACGCCAATGGGCGTGAACGCGGCGGCAGCCCCAAGACCGCCTAACGCCAATTGCCGTCAAGTCCTGGGGCTGCAGTTTCCCAGGGAACGGCCGCGCGCATGTGCAATCGTTCCCTGACGTTTTACGGAGCGAGTCTCCATGATCAGCCTGCTAGCTGTGATCGTGGCTAGCAGGCCGTTTTCCGGCGAAAGGGGAAGTAATTTCCCTTTGTTTACCTTTTGTACAGCGCTGCGATCTCCTGCAGCGCTGTACGTCTGACACACGGCTGTCCCCCGGATTGGCTGTCAGATGGCGCCCTCTCATAGGCTGATGCCTATGAGAGGCGGGGATAAGTGCTGATCGCCGCCCATTAGGAAGGCACAGGGGGGATGGAGGGAGAGGGAGGAAGGGAGGAAGGGAAAGGCCTCCCTTTAGAGCAGCATTAAAAAAAACAAAGATCGCAGCAGCGATCAGAGACCTCCGTCATAGTGTCCTGTTAGGGACACTAAAAGGAGGCCAGATGCAGCTGTGTGCTAAGTTGCAGGGCAGTGCAGCACCCTGACCAAGCTGCACAGCCTGTGTGCTGCACAGCCCTGTATTGTGAAAAATAGCTTAGAGATGTTCAAAATAAGCGTATTGAAGTACCAGTAAAACATAAAATATCTAAAATAAACAAATACTCTGGAAGAGACACCATTACACATAAAATGATTAATGAGAAGGCCTTACAAATAAATGCATAACAGTTACAGCTACAGAGAAAGTACAGTGCACTCCAGGGCTTAGTTATAGCCATATAAAACCCTGCAATCAGGCCGAGGGGATACAGGGGATTCACAATGTCTGGATGTGACTTATTAAGGCAGTGAAAGTGTTTAGCCACAATTTTTAATATTTAAATGTATAACTTACTGAAGCACCCATCCACATAGTGGCTGGATAGTGTAATGGTTAAGGGCTCTGCCTCTGACAAATCTCGGCTCTTCCTGTTCAGTAAGCCGGCACCTATTCAGTAGGAGTTCTTTCACAAAGACTCCCTAACACTGCCACAGCCGCGTCCAAGAGAATTCACCGCCGGGAGATGCAGCCGGTATGGCTTATCCTGCTGCTGCACAAGTTTCCAGCGGCGTTAAATATTATTCCCCCTCTAGGTCCCTGTGGATAGTGGGGAATTGTGTAATTCGGCTTCCAGCTATTGCTGGAGGCCGAATTACAGTGTTTTCAAGGTAACTTCAGCTCCGTCTTCTGACGGCGCCGAAGTTAATGACTGTGCGCCGCTATAGCCGTAATTCCTATTACGGTCTATGGTGGCGCTGGCTGCGCCCAAGTCTCCTGCGTTGCATTTGCAGTGTTCGGCCACAGCCTATTTAGTGTGCTCTAGTGGCTGCCTCACAAGCGCTTTGAGTCCGACAGGAGAAAAAGAGCTATACAAATCAAGGAATTATTATTATTATCCATATGTCTACAAATGTGAATAATACAAAGTAGTATTCCGAAGGATCAGGTCATTTAGAACTGGTATTGCTTTTGAGATGGGATCTGGAAGCCAATCTTTTGTTATGAGCTCTATCAGCTGTAGCTGTTTTCAACTATGCACAACTGGTCTTTCCATTCATATAAGAGTAGAGTAAAAAAATAAATAAATAAGGAGGGCCATATTGTTGGTATTTCTGAATATTTACATTGGTTAACTTATATATGTTTCAGTTTCTTTATAATGATATTAACCACTTCAGTCTGTGAGTTGTTTTCACCTTATGGACAAGAGGAATTTTCACATTTCAGCGCTTCTCCCTTTCATTCCCCAATAACTTTATCACTACTTATCACAACTAAATGATCTATACCTTGTTTTTTGCCACTTATCGGGCTTTTTTTGGGTGGTACATTATGCTAAGTATTATTTTATTCTAAATGTATTTTAATAAGAATAATAATAAAAAATGGGAAAAATTCTATATTTCTCAGTTTTCGACCATTATAGTTTTAAAATAAAAAGTAAAACTGGATAAAAGCCACACATTTTATTTGCCCATTTGTCCCAGTTATTGCAACGTTTAAATTATATCTCTAGTATAATGTATGGTGACAATATTTTATTTGGAAATAAAGGTGCATTTATTCTGTTTTACATCCATCACTAATTTCAAGCACATAATTTAATAATAATATACCCTCTTGACATACTGTACATATTATAAAAAAATAAGTCCTTAATGTCTGTAGGTGTTATTTTTACTATTTGGCCACAAAATGTCCTTGTGCATTATTTTCTATTGTATACAACAATTATGTTACATAGTCAGGTTAAAGTGGATAGTTTTATATCACAATGTTTTAATAGATTTGACATTTGATTTTACTTTACTAATGATAATAGCAACACATAAAGGGTTTCAAGTAATACATAGTTTTGTGCTGCTGTATTATTATTATTATTGTTTTAATTAGGTATAAGTGAACTTAAAGTGAGAGGGATATGGAGGCTGACATATGTATTTCCTTTGAAGCAATAAAAGTTGCCTGGAAATTCTGCTGATCCTCTGCCTCTAATACTTTTAGCTGTAGACCTTGAACAAGCATGCAAATCAGATGTTACTTAACCACTTCACCACTGAGGGGTTTTACCCCCTGAGCACCAGAGCAATTTTCACCTTTTAGCGCTCCTCCCATTCATTCGTCTATAACTTTATCATTACTTATCGCAATGAAATGAACTATATCTTGTTTTTTCCGCCACCAATTAGGCTTTCTTTAGGTGGGACATTATGCCAAGAATTATTTTTTTCTAAATGTGTTTTAATGGGAAAATAGGAAAAATGTGGGGAAAAAAATAATTATTTTTCAGTTTTCGGCCATTATAGTTTTTAAATAATGCATGCTACTGTAATTAAAACCCATGAAATTGATTTGCCCTTTTGTCCTGGTTATAAAACCATTTAAATTATGTCCCTATCACAATGTTTGGCGCCAATATTTTATTTGGAAATAAAGGTGCATTTTTTTCAGTTTTGCGTCCATCCCTAATTACAAGCCCATAGTTTATAAAGTAACAGTGTTATACCCTCTTGACATAAATATTTAAAAAGTTCAGTCCCTAAGGTAACTATTTATGTATTTTTTTTTATTGTAAATTTTTGGATTTTTTTTTTAATTACAAAAAAAAAAAAATGGGGAGTGTGGGAGGTAATGAGTTAATTTTTCAAGATGGCCACAGTAACTTTTTGTTTTAATGCGACCTCCAAGCGTCCTTCCAGACGCTTGGAGGAAGTATAAGGAGGCTGGACACGTGAGTTTTTTTTCACAATGATCGCGCTGCCCATCGGAGAGCAGCGGATCATTGCGGGGCTTAGATCAACGAACGGGAATGGATTTTCCCGTTCATTGATCTCCGGGCGAGCGGGCGGCGGCGTGTTTACTAGCGGCGGGCGGCGTGTTTACGAGCGGGAGCGCGGACAGCGTCGGGAACGCGGAAAGTACGGATTTCTCCGTCCCTGGGGGTTAAAGGATGGAAAAAGGGACGGAGAAATCCGTACGGGCGGGGGTAAACTGGTTAAAGAGACCCTGTGAAAAAAAAAAGTCCCCTGGGGGTTATCCACCTCGGTAGGGGGAAGCCTCAGGGTCCCAATGAGGCTTCCCCCTCCGCTGTAGCTGCAGGCAGTCCAGCGCTGGCTCCCCCGAAGTGTCCCAGAATCCTCCCTCGACAAGGTTGACAAGCGCTGATAAGCGCTGATTTATTTACCTTTCCTGGCTCCAGCGGGGGGCGCTGTTGCAGCTCTCTGCATGAAGATAGGCAAAAATAGCCAATCTCCGTCAGGTCCGCTTTACTGCGCAGGCGCAGGAGACTTGCGCCAGCGCAGTAGAACGGCCCGACAGCGATCGGCTATTTCCACCTATCTTCGAGGTGGAGAACGATTCTGCTCCTGCTCTGGAGCCCGGGAGGTAAATATTTACATACCTGCCATTCCGGAAGGATTTTCTCCGCCACCGTAGGACCGAGGAGGACGGGGTAAGCCTCAATAGGATCCGGAGGCTTCCCCCACCCGAGGTGAGTACCCCCCAGGGGAGGTTTTTCTCATTACAGGTTTTCTTTAAGTATTGCTGATATACTTTCCCAGTAGTGTGACAAGCCAGCATGATTAGAGAGGCAATCTGGGTCATTTCAGACCAGGAACCTCTCCTACTCTTATTCTGTAAAAATCTGCCTTGGGAACAGAGTCAGGGAAATAAATCATTGATCATCAGCTGTGGAAAAAATATGTAGCTCCCCCTTCATTAGACACATGGGACTGCCGACACTAGCTAAAATTTAGCCAAAACCAAACTCTTTATCGTGTATTAGAGCAGGTCTGAAGATATCAGATTACCAATTGACTGCAGAAATCCAGACAGCCAAGGACATACAGTGTATTGTAGTTCACACTGGCATTCAGATGGGGTATTTTTAAATGTGTAGCAACCAGACAAATGCTCAGGTGGAACATTTCCCTCTCTTGTAATTGAACAATTTACACTGGCGTTCAGGTGCAGCAGCAGTCCAGATCAAGACAGAACCATAATTTGCTCATAGTGATCATGCTTCATACCGATGTCTGGGATTTTTATTACTCTAGAAACCTATAAAAAGTGCAGCCAAGAGACACTCAGCAACATGAACTAATTACGAGGAAATGCTCAGATGACTTGACATTGTAATTGAGCATACTTAAGCCAGAGTGTACATTGCTTTGTATTGTACAACACTTGTTCCATTTAGACTGTGCCTGTCATGCACATTGATATATATCACTACCTTTTTGGATGCTGACCTCTTTGATAGATGAATAGTGCACAGTGAACATAGATATATGGTATTGCTTGTGTTCAGGTAGAACATTTATGCCTGGTGTTTCTAAATTCTATGACCTCATGCAGATTTCTTGCATGTTTCTTACAAATACGTGTTAAAAAGAATGAAAAGTGGATAAAATATTCTTCAGATTCCAGTAAGAAAAAGCCATATCCATGGAGATGTCGGAATGAGATATGACAGCCCTTAGCTGCATTTTACAAGGTGAATCAGGAATGATTGCTTTTATCAGTGAATCAGAACGGGGTTTGACTGTAGTTGGCTAAAGATTAAGTCAGTGGGGATATGGGACAAGTGTCATTAATCCACACAAACAAGGGAACAAAGAATTCTGACCACTATGACATATGTTTTTAAAATGCCCTGTGGTAAAATTGAAAAATAAAATCAATTCTTTAATCCTCAGTGTTTTATATAACATTACTTACTAATAAAATTTTTCAACTCAAACATATAGAAATGATAATGTGTGCAGTATTGTCATGCTTAGTATTGTCCTAAGACTATAGCTGTTACATACATAATGTATTTTATTATTAGCTTACCTAAATACATCTATCAGTTGCTTTTAAATCTTAGGTACCATATAAAATATAAAGAAATCTTATCAAGGAGAACAACAATGATTAACTGAACCATTAACCTCCTTGCCTGTTATCCTGCCCCGCTGGGCCGACATTCACAATTTTTTTTATTTCACGCAGCTAGCACTTTGCTAGCTGCGTGCATATCTCGATCGCCGCTGCTCGCCGCTGATTCGCCGCTACCTGCCGCGCCACGCCACGCCGCCCCCCCCCCCCAGACCCCTTGCGCAGCCTGGCCGATCAGTGCCAGGCAGCACTGAGGGGTGGATCGGGATTCCCTATGACGTCCCGACGTCAATGACGTCATCGCAATCAACGCCATGGCGACGGGGGAAGCCAAGTAAGAAATCCCGATTTCCTGCTTGCAAAGATCGCCGGCGGCGATCGGAGTAGGTAGGGGGATGCCGCTTGCCAGCGGCTATCATGTAGCTAGCGCTAGGCTAGCTACATGAATTAAAAATAAAAAAAAAGTGCTGCGCCGCCCCCTTGCCGACATAATTGGAACGGCAAGGGGGTTAATGATCAAGGACTACTAAACATGAACAGCTTAACATTTATTCAGATATTAAAAATGTCATATGTACAATTAGAGTACATGTGCAAGGATCCTCTAACGTAGGGGAGTGGGCAAATATATCTGTGTTTGGTCCCACTCACATTTTAAAAATATACACTAGCTGCTACATCTTATAAAAGTGCAAACACCAATATACACAATAGCTAAACGATCACTGTAGTTATAAAGTCCCATTGGTGATGTACAAATCCACTATAGTAAATGGATGCTAGGAACCTAGTTAGATATAAGCATCTACACATAGTACATAAAGTGCATAAACTGACACATCTATTAGACCAAGACCCAACATGTTTCACTCTCAACAGAAGAGCTTCATTAAGGGTGCACAATAAATTCACAGTGTGTTGAAACACTAATATATATAGTA
This sequence comes from Hyperolius riggenbachi, assembly GCF_040937935.1. Classification (NCBI taxonomy): domain Eukaryota; kingdom Metazoa; phylum Chordata; class Amphibia; order Anura; family Hyperoliidae; genus Hyperolius; species Hyperolius riggenbachi. The sequence goes on from NC_090650.1 coordinate 221,814,989, forward strand.
CATACAGCCCATGCCTGTCTGTTTAGTGTCCCAACTAACTAAATTCTTGGAATCCTATACTATAGTAGATGTGGATGGGTGTTTTGCCTATTATTAATGTGATTTTATAACTACTCATTGGCTGTGTAGCTATTATGTATATGTGTGTCTGCACATTTTTAAGCTGTCTCGGCTAGTGTATATTTATCCTATACATTTTAAGTGGGGCCTAACACAAATATATTTGCCCACCCCTCTATGCAGAGGAGCTTATATGCAGCTAGCAGCATCTATCAGCACTTTATTTGGCCTGAGGAAGTGGGCGAGTTCCCACAAAACGTGTTGCCTGTGCTTTATAATAAAAATTCAATTCTCACATGAATTGATCTTTATTTAGGTAAGCTGCCTCACATTTTTTATTTTTTATTTGTTTTTAATGTATTTTATCTTCACTGGGTGCCTCTTCCCCTTTATCCTCTATGTTTGAGGGATCATCTGTTAACAGATGAATAAAAGTAAAGTTTTATGTTTAGTAGAACCTCGACCATTCAGTAGATAATTCAGTACCATATAGGTACATACATTTCTGATAAATACCATAGAAATAGAAAATAAGTGAGCTGGAAAACTTGGGATGGATTACATTAATCATCAACTGTTAATTGATGAAAGCTTGCACCCACAGTAAGTACTATTTTAATACATTCAGGCTGTCCTAAACTTATTTAAAACATCTTTCTGGACTTATGCACAATTCTGCACTTACAGACTAGTAACCTCTTTTAGGGTCTAAAATACAACCATATTGAAATAAACTCATTCACACTGAGAGTACCTGTATATGATTTTTAATCAGTCTATATTTGTTCCCTAATGCCCCCAGCCCTAAAGAACACCACTAAACAGTCTCTATAAATACCATTTGTTAACAGCATGAAAAAAAAGCAGAAAACTTTCTTTGAGTAGTGATAGTTTTCCCTAGCTGAAAATTGTAAAACTGCTAAGACTGAACATTTTTTAATGGATGTAAAATAGTTTCTTTTATTTTACTTCTCCAGACTTGTTTCCTCTGCCCTGCATTTCTGTATACAAGATTAGCAAACAAAGGAAAGGGATTATGTTTCTTAATAAGGCCCCCTACCATATGGCATCATTAAATAATCTGACCAGCCAGCTTGTTAGGTTGCAGTTTACGAGAGATAGCTTAGTCTAACCTTTTAGTGTGATACATGCACACCTCTACACCTGGCTATACATTGACAGTACAGCAGACAAAACAGGAATAGCAGAGAAACAGAGCATTTTTGATTTTATTTTATTTTTTTAGCGCTAAGATTTTGCCATGGTCATGTAAGCAGCACTTGTGTGTCTGATAAGAAAACATATGAGCATGAACTTTTGATACAGCACAAAATACAACCAGAGAGGTTCCCTTGCATTAAAAAAATAAATAAATAAATATATATATATATTAAAGCGGAACTGAACTCTTGCACAGGAGAGAGGGAAAACCTAGAGAAATTCACCCTGAATGTAAGAGAGTTTAGCCTGTTTAATTCCCCCTCATTTGTGTCTAATCACAAGTTGTAATTTGATCCTCCCCTGTGTCACATGACTGCCTATGGCAGATAAGCAGATAAACTCATTTGAAAGCACAGGCTGTAAACAATATGTCTGCTACCATGAATCAGGAAGTAGAAACGGTGCAGATTTATTTTAGGATTTGTATCAGTTGTAACAAAGAAATGTTTTTCTTTAAAGGTTATTATGCTGTTGTGTATTTTTTAGAGCAGAGGGGAAGTTTTGAGTTCAGGTCTGCTTTAAAGTGACCTTTCAGCACACTGCAATTATTGATAAGATGTGAAAACTTGGTCAAAAAGTGAATTGGATTAGGCTCATAGTGTGAAAGGGAGGGCCCTAACAATCTGTGAACCAAAATGCTGCTTCTCTCTGTGACAAACAGCCTGTTCTGTTGTAAGCAGAGGTGGTTGGAGAAATTGTGCTAGATGCTATGGAAATAACAATAGCAGTCAATTTGAGTATTATTCATTTTGGTAGATTACTGATGGGGGGGGGGGGGGGGAAGAGGGTGTGTGCCGATTTGCAAAAACTAGGGAATTTGGATGAAGTTAAGCTTTGATGGTAGTATTATATGGATTTCAAGATTGTTTTTTAATTATTTCTGTGGTTTTGGTTGTGAAATATATATATATATATATATATATATATATATATATATATATATATATATATATATGTATATATATATACTGTATATATATATATATATATTTTTATTTTTTTATTTTTTTTTCCTTGTTTTTCTATAACAAGCCATTCATACCAAGATGGACATGAGGGGGGAGAAAGCTCCCCAAGTCAGCATACCATAGAGAAGGTCATTGCAGTCCGCATAATGAAGAGAGTGCTGAGGGGTATCCAGTTGTGTATGTGCTGCTGTTGGATCTGTTAACAATTAAATAAAGCCCAGTTCACACTGCACAGATGAAATATTGATCCCTGGAAAATCTGATCCATGGAACGGATCAGTTTTTTAAAAGCATCAGTTTTTCATCTGTGACACTCTGTTCCTTTATTGCACGGCCAATGTGATGTGATGTGTCCGTCGCTGTGGATTTATCGCAGCCTCCCCAAACTATCGGTCCATTAAGTTGAACGTGCCGAACAGATCCGTTCTAACGGAGCAATGTGAATGGATCCTATCGATTTACATAGGATCTGTTCACCTCTGTTAGGATCCTGTCCATTCAATTGCTCTAAATGGGCCATTTTTAATGCCAGTGTGAGCCGGGCCCTAGCAGGCACATTTCAAACACATTCAGACAAATTTCTCTGAGGAAATGTATTTCTTGGAAAGGAGGGGGAGGAGGGGGTGCACAGACACTGCTTATTCCAGCTTTCTCTGGGTGGGGGGAACAGCGGTCAGCTCATGCCTGTGGGTGCCTTTACAGTCCCTTGCCATGCATTGTTTTTCTCTGCAGAAAAGATGTGACACAATTTGTAGTTGCTTACAGGAGTTCTATTTCTCATGGTATTATTCTTATATTCTTTGTCAGATGAAATCACAAGTTGTGTTGCTTGCCTGTCACAATGCCTTTAATTTTCCATTTAGACTTCAATGGACCTTTAATTTTCAATTTATCTGCCCAGTGTTAATTTATTTGCTAGCAGTCATCCAGCAAGCTAGTCACACGCAATATAGATGAGCCTCAGATTCTTACGGCGTTCATTACATCGTTTGTTTGTGTGTTTGATTAGGCCGTTCTTGTCGAGGTGTTTGTTGTAAAGGAGCCACAGTAAAATAATTTAAATTGAAATGGCTTCATCCACAGATATATTGTATTTGATTTGAGGACAACAACAGGTACAACGTTGATAATGGCTGCCATTGTTTTTCTTCATACATAAAAGGGATTGTAGGAAATTTGCAGCAGTCAATTTCTCTACCTCTTACAAAAAGTGTCAGTTAAATCCTTAAAGTGACCCTATAATGAGGGCAATATGGAGGTTGCCATCTTTAATCCTTTTTAAAAACATGCTGCCTACCTTTCTCTGTTGCTTTGCCTCTGTCATTATTACAGTGCAACCTTGGTTTGTGAGCATAATACTTTGCGGAACCTTACTTGTAATCCGAAGCACTCGTATATCAAAGCGCATTTCCCCATAGGAATTAATGGAAACCCAGGTGATTCGTTCCACTATCCAAAAACAGTTATAGTAAAATAGTATGCAATAGTAAACAAGACTTTCACTATAACTAACAGAATCACTGCCATCTGTTGGCTCACAACAACTTTTTTTGTGTGTGGCTTTAACAAGCAACTTATCCATTGACAGTTGCTTTTAAGGCTTTCATGGAAATGTGACTTTGCACAGTTTTTACACTCAGATCAAGAACAAATAAGTTCAATCCTACAATGCCAAAGGGAGAAGAACTATTGGCTCAGTTGTGATGACATGACAAATGTATACAGTATATTCTGGCGTATAAGACTACTTTTTAACCCTTGAAAATCATCTGAAGAGTCAGGGGTTGTCTTATACGCCGGGTGTCATTGATGCTGGATGATACGCCCTATCCTGTTATCGACAGGCGCACATGTGTGAGATCTGAGAGGCAGAGAAGGACGTAAATAGGATACATGGGTGGGCCAGAAGGGTGAAAGAGGCTTGTTTTATGGGCACAGTGCAATCTATTCTTCCATACCGCTCTGATAAACAGGTAGACAAGGAGAGCTGACCACCAGGGTTGCTCGAATGTACCAAAATTCGATTTGGGTACATTCGAATTCGGGCTCGCGGAAAATTCGGATTCGGATGCGATCGCCGAATTCGATTCGGATTCGAATTCGGTTCGGGTTGCATAAAAAAATTCGGGAAAAATTCGTGTTTGCGAATTCGGATGGGTTTTTTTTTTTTAAAAAAAGGGAAATCACATGTAAATAGGTCTAATATAAAAAAAAGAATGTGATGGAAAACTTTTTTTCAGCATTTCTTGTTTATTCAACGTCACCGTCTTCTTTTTTTTTTCTCCATCTTTTTCTTCACCATCTTCTTTTTCTGTTTTACCCTCTTTTTGTTTCTCGTCATCAATCATTCATTACTATCATCTTCATCATCTTCTTCTTCACTGGCATCTGGTTCTTTAAGTTCTTCTTCTTCTTCACCTGGTTCATCTTCAATTGTTTTTTCATCTTCTTCTTCACCTGGTTCTTCTTCGTGTTCTTATTATCCTTCTTCATCATCCTCATCTGGTTCTTCTTCACCTTGTTCTTCTCTTCTTCTTCTTCACCTGGTTCTTCTCTTCTTCTTCTTCACCTGGTTCTTCTCTTCTTCATCTTCACCGAGTTCTTCTCTTCTTCATCTTCACCTGGTTCTTCACTTCTTCATCTTCACCTGGTTCTTCTTCTTCTTCTTCACCTGGTTCTTCTCTTCTTCTTCTTCACCTGGTTCTTCTCTTCTTCTTCTTCACCTGGTTCTTCTCTTCTTCTTCTTCACCTGGTTCTTCTTCATCTTCTTATTCTTCTTCAACATCATCTGGTTCTTCTTCACCTGGTTCTTTTCTTCTTCACCTGGTTCTTTCCTTCGTCACCTGGTTCTTTCCTTCGTCACCTGGTTCTTCTTCTTCACCTGGTTCTTCTTCTTCTTCTTCACCGTCCACCACCAACATTCTTTGTTTTTTCCCTTACAGAACTGTACTGTTGTAAAATGTTATCTTCAACACCATAGCTATTGTAGTGGCGTAATAGCTAGTGGCGCATGGCAGCAGCGCATAATTGTGTGGACCCTGGCGGTGGGAACACAGACAGGCAGGAGGATAACTATAGCAGCAGCAGCAGCAGGAGGAGGAGGAGTAGTGACGTATGGCAGCAGGCAATGTCACAGGCCACGACAGGAGGGGTGGGTGGGTGGTAGTAGTAGCGGAAGAGAGACTACCACCTACCTAGTAGTAGTACGGTTGTACGCGCAGGTAGTAACTATTAAACGCCTGCTGTACTAAACAGTACACAATATAACTAACTGCCAGACAGTGGGTGACCAATTACAGTCGGTCGGTCACACACGGTGAGACGCAATAGGGTGCGCCGGCAAATGTCATTCACACAGCAGTTGACAACAAGGGATGCTGGCCTGTACACAGTCAATCAGTAACTAACTAGTATTAACTAACAGTACTGAAGCTATAAACTAACAGACTACAGCAAACAAACAGCAGCAGTACAATTTAACTAAACTACTATAGTACACAACTAACTAGAATCCCTAACCTACCTAAGCCAGTAGTAGGCTAAGGCTGCCCTAGGCTAGCAGGCCTGGCCTGCACACAGACTAACACTAGCCTAGCACAGTATACAGTACACACTAGCTGACTACAAACAATCAAATTACTATCTATCTATATAAAAGTACAATGAATGTGTTTAGGAGGTGTTTAGGAAGCAAAACGCTAGGTTTAGCACAGAATACACTTGATTAGACACGCAGCACAGCAATGGAGATGCTCTCAGTACAAGCTCAGTCACACAAGTGCGTAGCTCCGCAAAATGGCCGCCGCCTTATATAGAGGAGGGGAGGGCCAGGCTCCCCTCCTCTGATTGGTTGCTAGCTTGCCAGGGACTCGGCTGGAGGAATTCTGATTGGCCCGCGTCACTCCCGAATCCCGAAGCCGAACCCCAAGCGTCATCCGGCCGAATTCAAATGCTCACATTCGGCCGCCTTCAGCTTCGGGTCCAGCGCATTCGGCTTTGGCTTCGACTTCGGGAACGCTGAATTTTACCCGAATAATTTGGGTAAATTCGCATTCGGGAGTCCTGGAGAGCAAGCCTGCTGACCACAAGAGGGAGAGGGAGAGTTGACTAATTCAACCAGTCAATCGTCTATATACGGTTACATACTGGGTACCACATACAGTACAGTGCCAGTATCTGTTCATACATAGCACCAGTATATGAGGTTTATTCTTTAATTTTTATTTGGTGTGCGTTGGAAGAGTTTGGGATATACGGTAAGTATATCCCAAACTGTATATTTTAACTGGAAAAGTTGGGCAGTCGTCTTATATGCCCAGTCGTCTAATATGCCGGAATATACGGTACTTTTTTTTTGCTTGTATATCTAGACGTTGCTTGTATATCAAGTCAAAATTTGACAAAATGTTTTGCTTGTATTGCAAAGTGCTCTTGCATCAAGTTAATCTCAATCCAAGGTTTTACTGCACTTCCTGAGACACTGACTCAGATCAAGTTTGCAGATCAAATGTTGTGACAAAAATCTGACTACCCTGACTACATAGAAAACAAAAAGAAAATCGAAAGCCCACAATGGTGTAGTATGGCTGGGTCAAATTAAATAAGACCAATTATTGTGTTTGAATACTCACAAGGGACGGTTACTACTAAGGCCACCACTGTATATGCAGGTGTGAAGATTAGACCTGACCCCACTTGGATGAAGAAGTTGCTCTCTGCAGACCAGAAAAGTAGGGAATAACACACCTCCGCCAAAGGTGGACTAACTTGCATTATCTACCTTGACTGCATACTTGTTCCACCTCCTGAAGCTACGAGATCAACATTAGTTTATATAAGTAAAGAAATATGGTAATATCCTGCTCTTCTCACTTTAGGGTTACTTTAAATCACTGCTTTTTAAATATATGGTATAATTTGGGACCACAAAGCCATGTGAACTGCCACAATGTTAGAACTAGGCAAGGAAGATAGAAAATACAGATACAGTATAATACCAGGGAATGGTTTGCAATGACATACTTCATCCAGCCGCCGTCACAGTGGAAGAACGTGGTTATGATTTTCAAGCGCTGGATTTAGCACATTTATATAAACCAGTTTTCCATTTCTGTATCCCTCAGTGCTATTTTGGAAAGAATAGATCCTTGGCTGACTATCTCAACATACAAAAAAGAACCCTCTGAGTAGGTGACCACTGTAAATACTACAATTGAGATTCCAAATATCAATCAAAAGGTAAAGCTTTATTTAAACAACAAGTAATACAATTAAAAACCATAAAAAATCCCCAAAATACTGCCAGTATGCAGATCTCCTGATAAACCACCATATATCGTACTATATATCATGCCAATGCAAAAATTATGCATATTACCAGGCGAGTACACAAAAAAAATATAAAATGTAAGTTGTTGCAATATCTGCATAAAGAAAGTGCTAGTGCTATACAAAAAGTGTATAGAGAGCTTGGTGAGCAGTGTTATCACTGTGCAAGAAAATACAAAAATGACAAAAATATAAAAATACATAAATGCAAAAAAATTCCATAACAAATGTCACATTTTTGGCTGAACGGTGTTGCTTGCAAAAAAAAAAATGGCGACTGAGTGGTTAGCTCATTTATTTTTTTTTACTTTGCACTTAAAGTTAAGATCTCAGGGCCACCATCAGAATCAAGTAAAACATGTGGGAACCAGACCCTGTATGAGGCACACCTTAATGCTGTACTTGTGCCCTCTAAATGGGGACATTATTGGGCTCTGCTCCTTGTGCCCAGACCCAGAAATCTGCCGGTACCCACCATTGATGGCCCTGATGACACCATCTGCATAGAGTTTGTATACCCCCCATCATGCAAACATAGTGTCAATTGCCAGGAGGTTAGAAAAATTATGGTAGGGCACTTGCAGTTATGTACTGCAGTGGAAACATTTTAACTGAAGTCAGGCAATCAAGCCGAGTGTATTACTACCAGGGAAACCAGCAATTTCAGGGGGCATCTGTAGCACACCATACAGGATTTCCTTCCAAAAGGATATAGTCTTGTAAAAGTAATACCTTTTAATGGCTAACTGATAAAGTCAAATTATGCAAGCTTTCTGGGATATAGTCTACACGGTACAGAAACATTTTTACTACTTCCAAAAGGATGTGATGGAATTAACATATCGGCTGAGAAAAAAATGTAGTCTGCTATGCTTCAGATGTGGTTTGCAAATTTCTCTCACCATAACAAATGTTTGAAACAAACTTTCAGACCAGGTTTGCAGGATCACTTAAAGTAGTATGGAACTCAGCATTTCCTATTTGCTCTAAAGGTTATTTACAGCATAACATCTACTATCACAATTTTGCAGCAGAACAGCGTTCAAACAGTTAAACACACCACTTTGTTCTTCAGTGGAAAGCATTTTGCTTCGGTGGGCAGATTCTGGCCACATTCGAAGAGGTGATAATATTATCTTTTGTTTACATTACATTGTCAGATACCTTTAGTAAACATTAGAAAAGTGCAGAAACTGAGATCTCTCTGCTTCTAGTATGTGTGCAACTGAGAGGTGATCACTAGATAGATTTTAATATATAAATACAGCAGCTATGCAATAAAATGCAATAGCAGCTTTCAGAGCAGATAAACTGTACTTTGGGAATTTGTCATTTGTAGATAGACAATATTACTTGTGCACAAAAGCAAATATGATAACTGTGTGGGTAATAAAAAGTACGAGAACTGGTTTTTATTGAATGTTATGTCAGAGATGTATCCCATTTTGAAGCCGAAATTCAGTCTAGCATAACATATTATTATTATTATGTATTTATATAGGACTGACATTTTCTGCACTCAGAGGAGCTTACAGTGTAATCCATACCATAGTCATATGCCGTATCACAGACTAAGGACAATTTTGGGGGGAACTAATTACCTTGCCTGTATAGTAAGGAAAGCTTCTGCATCAGCGGGAGTGTGACTGATAAGCCTATGGAGCAAAGTGAAACATAGTCTATTAACCTTTCAGCAAATTTTTATTAAACATTTTTATGTCCCTCTCATTTTTTTAATCTGTTGGAGCATATGGGATATGACTATATCTATAGTCAAATGTATTTTTCTCCACTGTTCTCCAGCCTCAGAAGACCTTTTGAAAATCTTTTTCTCAGTTATCACAAAAGACATGATAGGACATGACTGAGAAAAGTTTGAGAACATCAAAACAGAGCATAAAATAACATTACATGCTTACAAAATCTGGAAGAAAATTATGATAACAAAATTCGATAATTTCTTCATAACAGCCAATCAGAATCTGCATATTATTATTTTCATAAACTTACAGAGGAAAGCAGATTGGCTACTGACAGTTTGCTGTGGCAACTTTTCTTATTGTAGCTAGTCAGCTATAATGTCTCCTATCACAATATACATTTGCTCAAATTTTGCACAATCACATTGTTTTGTGAAGGCTTATCCTGATTATGATATGCATAACCATATCAACTATCCACAAAACTCAGCTCATATTATATAAATAAAGATCCCAAGTGTGTAATTATCACATGAACAGAGGCTGGAATAAGATTTATGCATGTTTAGGTAATATACTGATCATCACACAACCATACTGTGACTACTGTGTGGACTGTAGGCAAGCAGAAAATATGGACATCTTTCAGGCCGCACATTCAAAGATGATCAGTTATGTACAGACTGGTGATGTTTCTATAAAATATTTAAAGCTTGTAAAAAAAAATCTCTTAATTTAGCTCCTACATGAAAGCACATTATTTTGTAAATGAAATGCAGCTTTTCAATGGGCTGAAAACTCAGATGTGTCTTATTACACCTTGGTGGTGGCAAGATATATACAACTGCTTTATACATGACTTCCTCTATGGGATTGAAAAATATATTTTATGGTCTGTCATTCTTCCTGCTTCCTCTCCTTGCAAGGTGTCATGGGGATACAGTGCACCATTACATTATATTAATTATTAAACAGAAGTATAATTATTTATATAGATTTAAAGGAACATCCTCCTTTATAATCTGAATGTGGGGATTTCTATGTAAATGAAACAATGGCATAGCACAATAAATAAAAGAGCACAACTAAATCATGGCTCGTTTGGTAAAAATATTGTAGATGTGCAGTAGACAAAAGCATTTAAGTTGTATTATTACATTGTACAGAATTAAATATAATAAAATAATTGACCTGCCTTGTGTGTCTAACATGAGGCACAATACATTTTGCAGCAGGTCACTATTTTAGAAAAGGAGGTGAGTGTAATAATTGTGCATCCCGTGTTTCTTAAATGAAGCCCAGATCCATTGTGTTGTAGGATTAAAGCGTTAACCCAGATTTGTATCTGAACCGTGTCACATTTACAATTAGTCTTCCAGAGACTCACTCTCCTTCACTGGTCTTCATCTTACAGGAAATGTAGCCAGCAGCACTAAATCAACTCTGCCAAGAGAACACATGACTCAGTTGTAGCGTGTCAGGAATTTACATAATAGCTCAGGAAAATGGGTCATTCAGCAAAGAAAGCAATTCAGCAGTGCCGACTGCCTTTATGTAGTAGCCACCCTAATGATGAATTTTAGAAAATGTCACTGGGGCTGTGCTTCAAAATGGCACTGCATGTAAAATAACAAACTATAGGAATTGTCCTTTTCTGAGGCTAGCTGAAGTCTCCATCAAATCTCCTACTATTTACTGTGTCTCTAATCAAATAAAATCAGTTGTGTGCATAGACGGTCTTAGCAAAACAGCATAGGGAACAGATGTGCTCTCTGCTTTGATCTCAACCCTGCTGTCCAATAAATTATTATTATTTAGTGCCTTCATATTCAGTAGTACAGTATGAAGTGCACTGTGGACAGTAGTGGGTAAAAATACATACATAGCTCATGCACAGTACAGTAGGAATATTCAACAGTACAAGCAGATAAGTACATAGCTATTACATAGTACCATAAGAACAAGCAAACAAGCACAGATGCACGCTTATGTTGTTTAGGTAGAACCAGTGCAGTAAAGACAAGACACAATAGAGAAATCTGCATCTTACAGAATACCTATTGTAAATTACATCAGTCCCTGCCCTACAAAGAAGAATATAAAACCTCTTTGTTCAGCCTAATAATACAATTTTTTTGCAATTTTTGACTCTATCTACATCCCTTTCTGGAATCTCCAATGTTGATTCAGAGCTAGTTAATACTCTTTTTTTACTCTTTTTTTTACGGCAATTTCTTTTATGCCTAGTATGCAACCATTAGCATTTATAACGCAAACTACACTTCACACAGTCTGAGGTTACAATAGTTCTAATTTTTTTGAAGAGTTGGAACAGTATTTAAAGTTAACCTGAGCTGAAAATAATAATAATAATAATTTATAATGTAAAATAATAATAACTTTGGTTGCATTAGGTATTTTTCAAAAATATGTACTATTATTCTATTTTTTAGTATGCATTTATTGCTCATTTTACTTAAATATTAAATAAAAAAAAAATACATAAAAAAATTGCCCTGAGCAAATCAGTGCACAATCCACACAGGTTTGGAGGGAACATAAAACTGCATATTGGCAAGTTCTTTGATGGGATTTTAATTCTGAGGCCGGCTTCACACTGCAGATTGGTGGTGCGGCGGCACTACCAAAATCATGCCTTCGGGGATTACACAGATCTTTGCAGGTCACTGCAGGAGCCGCATGGTAACGTAAGTTTGGAAGCGCATTAAATAGGGCACTTCCAGTGCAGTGTACCGCTACATGGGGAGTGTGAACTCCCCATTAGACTTTAATTAGGCTGCGGTGGGGTGCGGTAGATTTACCGCACAGCCTCAGTGTGAAAGGGCCCTAAAGCTTATTATTGAAAAGACACAATTTCAAGTACTGCATCTTCATGCATATAGATTTGTATTTTTGAACATAACTAATATCTGTTTTATTATCTATGGAAATACCTGGACAATATGGCCATGGAAATCTTCTCTAGCATGTTTCTGAATGCAACCATTGGCTAGAGCGGTGTCAAGTATTTTAAAAACAGACCTTTTTTACATAATGGAAGTGGAATGTTTATTTTTAAGTGATTAGGCATCCCAACCCCTAAAACTTGATAAATATCAGGTTTAATAAACATATATTCCTCTAATTACACACATTTAGATTGCATCTTTTGACCCCCGGAGTTCTCTGTTTCTGCTTGAGCTGGCTGTTGTGTCTGAGCTAAATACTGCTGTGCCCCTTAACCCCTTAATGGTGGGCGGGTCTGAATCACGTGACCTGGAGCGCTCCTCACGGCTGCAACATTACTATAGCAGGACACGGCATCAGTGGGCGTTCCCCGCCATACGGCAACACAGCAGAGCGGGTTGAGCAGACGCCTGAGGGCCTACGCTGTCCGATGATCCTTACCTTGGTGGTGAATTGTTCAAATGACATCGCAGTGACGGTAACTGAACGACTGAACTACTTATGGTGAGACTATCTGGACTCTGTTATAACTAGCTTGCAAGCTGAAGAGGACTCCGACTGCCCTTCATTATTAAGCACATACAAATCTCTCCCCCTCTCTGAAGATACGGCTAAACTGGTACCGGTACCGTTAGGGGTGGTTGAGTGTGTGGTGCGTGATGAAGGTGCGGATGGTGGTGTGCTCAATACAGGCTACTTTTAATTGATTTTAATTTGGCTACACATAACTGGATTTGGTGTCACAATAAAGCTAATTTTCTATTTTTGCATATACCTATGATCTCTCCCATTTTTTGCATACAATACTAAATACTGCTGTGCCCCTTAACCTCCACCAGTGGAAGAGAGCACTGCCCAGATTGCCTGGTCCTTGGCCTGAAAAGGAGAGGGCTTAAAGGGTCATGTGACTGTGATTTTGTGGTCTAAAGTGGTATTTTTAAAATAAGTTATACTTATTAAACCTATAACCAAACATGGTAGGTAAGGGACCCAATAGAAAATTGGATACCTGTTTTAATAATTACTTTAGAACCTGCTTTGTAAAGTGCTATGTGGATAGTTGTAGGTCCAGTTGTAGGTCCATTTTAATACATTCACCTTGAAAAAAAATGTGTGTGGCAGCAGCTCATTGTCAGATGCAAACATATACTATAAAAGCATATACAGTACAGTGGTTACAGGTATTTTAAACAGTACACATTACATTTGTGTGTAGAGAAATCAGTTGCTTTGCCACGAGATAACTATTTCATCCATTTAAATAACATTTATTGACATTCTTATTTGTAGGATAATCTTTACCTGAATAGCAGCTTCATAAGCAATTATCAGTGTTTCTATGAAAACTCATTTCAGCTCATTATTTTTTTTTAAATAACTCTAGATGGGGTAATGACATGGAGTACAAACATGGGGCAAAACATAGCTACATAGAGATAGAGATTGGTAGTCCTTTACATATGGATGGACTGCCACTATGCATGAATGGAAAGACTGTATTACATTGACTATTTCAGGTTTTAACAGAAACATGTTTTCCCTGACTTCTGGCTCAAGTTGCTTTCATGTAGTCCTGTGTATACAGAATTTAGTGTCAATGCTACACACCTTTATCACACATTTATTCCCAAAACTTGCTTGCTGTAGTGATTTCGACTGGAACTCATATAACCTCTTTTTTGTTTGAAAAAGTCCCACAATCATACATCCTGACTCTTGTTTTTGACACAGGAGAGCTGGGTTCAAATCTAATCTTTTCCTGTTCATTAAGACTGCATCTATTCACTAAGGAGACCCTGGGAAAGACTCCCTAACACTGCTATTGCCTATAGTGCGAGCCCTAGTGGCTGCAGCTCTGGCGCTTTGAGTCCACCAGGAGAAAGGCGTAATATAAATGTTCTGTGTCTTGTCTTGGTTTCATGACCATTGACTTAGTTTCCTAAAAAAAAATTGATTGTCTACTTTTCCCACCTCTTTTCACTAACCCAAATCTGCTGCAGGGTTTGGGGATTTATGCTTGTATGCCTTACCTCTTATTGGTATATACTGTATCTACCCATAATTAAAGCCCTATGACATATGTGCATTATAAAAGAGAGACAGAAAAGCCAAGTGTTTATCATCTGCTGATAAGAACAAGTGTACGTCACCTAATCTGATTTTTGGAAAAAGGCTAGTGTAGCTTTTCCATTTAAAATTAAGCTTTAGTTTCAAGAATGGACATTGACTAAACAATCATTTTAAATGGATTCAGCATTTTACTGTGTTAGCGAGCACCATGGTTGTAAATGTAGATGGCTTTATTTCTCTATTATGAAATGACTTCCACTTGCTATTTCGAGCTTTGAGAAGTAGAGAAACTTACAGAAATCTTCAGAAAGATGTGCTACTCAGCGACACAGAAGGTGCTGGCACTACATTAATACAAAATAGTAATAATACTGAGTCTGAACTATATTTTATTCTATTAATTAATATGAATATGTAAAATTAGGAATTGACTGAGGTTGAATACAAGTGGGGCAGACAAGAGTCTTTTCAGAAACTAAATGTGAACAATAGGCTCCATCCAACTCCTCATTTTAGCTTTGTCATTTGTTGCACTAAAAACATAGACCGTATCTTACGGCGTATAAGACGACTGGGTATATAAGATGAACCCCAACTTTTGCAGGTAAAATATACATTTTGGGATATACTCGCCGTTTAAGACTACCCCTCTTGACTTCTGGACATTTGTAAACTATACTGTATGTACTGGTGTTATACTGAATAAACAGGTACAGATACTGGTGCTGTACTGTATGTGATACTCAGTATACAACAACCAGCCAATCACGGCAAGTGATGTACCTTACCCGCGATTGGCTGGTTGTTTTATACAAAGCCTGCTTGGTTTGGTCAGCTATCCCTGTCTCCAAGACTATCAGAGCGGTATAGCAAACACGCCTCTTTCATCCGTCTGGCCCGCCCTTGTATACTATTACCTCCTTCTCTGCCTCTCAGATCTCGCACATGCACACCTGTGCCGATTCAGTGCAGTCCTCAGGAGTGAGTTCTGCAAGACAGAGAAGGAGGTATGGTAATAGGATACAAGAGGGGGCCAGACGGGTGAAAGAGGCGTGTTTTTCTGGGCATAGTGCCTCTCTATCTCTTTTTTCCATACCCTGGGTGTCCCGGACTCCTGCAGCTTGCTCACTTACACCTTCCCAGTGAGGTGCCCCCTCACTTTGTCATCGGGACCGTGTTAAGTCCCTTCTTTCCAAGAATTCTGGTGAGTGGATTTTCTTCTACCATACCTGTACAGCACCGGCTTTCATACGGTCGCTTCATACGGTGGGGATGCGGCCGCAGATGTTTTTTAAGCTCACCCCACCATATGCAGAAACTGCAGATTCTCCAGTCCGGATCAGAAGTTTCAGCACCCACCCTATAAGACGACACCCGGCGTATAAGACGACCCCTGACTTTTGAGAAGATTTTTCTGAGTTAAATAGTAGTCTTATACGCCAGAAAACATGTACATGTGATTGTTGATGTGCAGTATGAAAACATGATTGCCACCTCATAGATCTCAATGCATTTATTGAAATAAAAATGTTTTTCTAATACTAATAGACTTTAGTGCATTTGCACAAAAATATGTTTTCTCATCTCCATAGGCATCAATGCATTTGTGGGAAGTAGAATATCAGTAACATTTTGCATATTGTACTAAACTGAGTAGCCGCTAGTAGAGTATCGGTAATATTACCAATATACTACTATCAGCAATACTGGCTTTATTACTTGTACACATAAGTTGGGCTACAATCATTATATTCAGTAGTATTTTTCACTGACAAAGGTAGTTAGTTAACTGAATCCTATTCAGATCTCACATGTACAGAGAAACATATCAATGGAAGGTTCTCTAAAAACAGAGAGCTCAGCTGTTGATAGAGTTCTGTTTAAAAAAAATCACTAAACTGCTTACAGGTATATGAGATCGTTAAATGAATCAAGAACCAAAACTTTACACAAACCTCAGCCATATCCTACTCTGAAAAATATCCTCACTTTAATAGTGTTTAGAGGCACCTCACCTTGTGGGCCAGCTGAATATTCTACTCTTTCTAGCTCATGATAGCTTACATTTTGGCTTTTTAATTCAGTCAGGGATTACTAAATAAGAGCTGTCAGCAGCTTCAGACACTAAAGGGTTATCCCTGCCACTTTATGCCCCCCTGCCAGGAATGAGTTTACTTTATAGTGGCAGAATAGGATCAGAAAGCCAGGCACCACTGTTGACTTTGCACTGACTCAACAATAAAAGGAGGACTTCCTATTGAACACAGCTGTTGAATTCTATTTGTGAAAGGAGCTTATGCTGGGAATACACAATTCGTTTCTGCTGCAGATAGATGGCTCGACAGATAATTTCCAACATGTCTGATCTCCCGTTTGATCGTATGACCGCTCGATTTCTGATAGAAGTGAATGGAAAAAGATAAGAAATAAAGCAGAAGATAAGAGAATTGACTGTAGAATCGAGCAGCAAAAACAATGGAGCGGGAGAGTCGAGCGGCAGAAACGAACCGTGTATTCCCAGCATTAGCCATAGCTTTTGGTTGCGAAAGAATTTCTAATTTCAGTTACACATTTAAGCTCATTAAGGTTCAGTAGCCTTCTGTATGGCCCTACTGTAGCACTCTCTACTTTTGTTTGCTCTATCTTTAGTGAATAGGGATGGGAGGAATCATCAGATTCTGCACATCAGAATTTCCCCCAAAATTCTCAATCTTCCTTAGAATTTGGAGCTTTGGCAGAATTCATTATAGCAAATTGGAAAGGCAAAATGAAAGAATGTTTACAGAGAAGGGCTAGTTAGTAAGGTTAAATATAAGCTTTAAAAATGTCTAAGTGATTATAAAGTTATTTAAAACAATGTATGATGTGTTCCGGGACAGAGAATTTCGCTGGTTTTGGGCGTTTCCATGTGAAGGTGCCTCCCGTGCTGGCATTCAACGTGGCAACGTGTAGCCATTTGTATTGTTGTTCTGCTGGAGGGGATATTTCTCTGGTGTTGCAAGCCAAATCAAGGCTAAATTGTTTGGCAAATTTTTTTTCAAAAACAAAAGTTAGGCATTCCGATCACACATCTTTGCTTACACAGATTCTTTTCAATATGTTGCTGTTATGGCTGGTAGCTAATGTTACTGTTATTTCCTGATGCAGATTTGGACACCAGATCAACATTACCACAGATCAAAAATTATATTTAGTTTTGCTAAAAAAATAAATGTTTATCTTTTAGAAGAATAGTCTTGTTGCAGGCTGTTCTGTCCAAATATATTAATTTAGTTTATCAAACAGCTTGCCATGTACTGTGCTGAAATATAAATAAAAGTGTGAAACCAGCCTAAAATAGTCAAGTAGTTTGTTGTGATTTTCTCTGAAAAATTATAGTCAGTGTTATGATACAAGCCATTTTTTTAATAAGTTGCCTTTAGTGGGCTTCTCAAATAAAATATAGCCAGAGCTGTGAGACAAGTCCCAATAGCACCAGCAACATTGCTGCAGGCTAATCCGTCAGCTGTGGGAGGAGAATTATCTAAATTCCATGTCTCACTCATTTTTATAATTGTTAAAGAGTACCTGAAGTGACATGTGATATGATGAGATAAACATGAGTTTATATAGATAGCTATACAAACCTTACTAAGAACTTGACTGTGATTCCATTTTTTTTTCATTGTAACAGTAAATAAAACTTGTGCTTTATATATGCAAATAAGGCAGCTGAATTGCAGTAGAACCGAGGGCAGCTATCCTCAAAAGTAAATAGAAGTCAAATAACTTGTGCCTGGCTAAAAAACACTGCTGATAAAAAGGTAGTGCTGAAAAGGTAATTATTTCTCTTCTATTTCTTCAGTTACAGACTATCCAGCAAGCTCATGGTGAACCAGAACTCATTGGACTATGTAAGGGGCTATCTCACACACTCCAACGAGTTCTGGTTCACCATGAGCTTGCTGGGTAATCTGTAACTCTGGGTGTTTCAAGCCCTACCCCATAGAGTCACATTAATCCATGCCATGCACTGATGATGACCAACCAATCCGAAACAGTCTGTATGCATGTGGGATTATTGTGGCTCCGTAAAATTAACAAGCTGACACATCATTGCATTCCAGCAGTGCTGGAGGAGTGGTTAGTTTACAGCAATAACAAAGGATGATTTGCATATTCAGCAGTGCTGCATTGTGGGAAACAACATATGCTCACTCCAATCTGAATAATCACAGAGGGCCACTGCACACCAAAAACCTCTAGCAGAGGTTTTTGAAGTAGATTTCAGAGCGATTCTAGGCATGTTTAGAGAGGTTTTCTAAACATGCCTAGTGTTTTTGGAGCGTTTTTGTGTAGCAGATTTCAAATATTGTTACAGTAAAGCTGTTACTGAACAGCTTCTGTAACAAAAACGCCTGGAAAACCGCTCTGATCTAGCGTTTTTCAGAGCGGTTTTCCACTTTCCTATACTTAACAATGAGGCAGAATCACCTCAGAAATCTAAAAAATGCTGCAGCCCCGAGCTTGCGTTTGTGGAAAAAACAAACAGCTCTGGTGTGCACCATCCCATTCACTTTCATTAGCCAAGTGGTTTTCCCCCTGCAAGCATTTTAAAAAATGCTCCAGAACCGCTCTGGTGTGCTTCAGCCCAAATATCTTCTGTTTTAATAAGGCAAACTTTTGTTTTCCATCTTATTTCTTAAACACAAAATTTCACTTTAATTTAAAATCTAAATACTCAGCCCTGATTAATGCAAGAATGGTGACCTGATTTGTATCAAATGATGTGTGAGGGTTTTTTATAAGCCATTTAATCTCATAACAGTTTTAAATGTTTTCTTAGTCCTCCCAACACCTTTGGATTTCTGGCATAATAATCAGCACAGTTGAACTAAAATACTGTCAAACTTCTCTGTCGTTTGCTATTAGTTTTCTGACAGCTAAGTAACATGGAAGTATATGATGAAGCACAGTACAAATTTGAGAATTTTAATAGAAATGTACATACTGCTCTTACAGGGCTTCATAACCCAATAGCAATTCTGGAAAAGGCTTCTAACATGGTTCTATTTGGTGTTGGTTTGTGTGAAAAGTCAGGTGTTAATGTTATATCTTCTGTAGGATAATTTGGTTTGGCAATAATAATGTGTATATGTCTATGTTTACTCTAGCAATTGATTCTTTTTGTCTATAAAACTAATTTATCACGTCCATTGTCTAATGGTAGTTGTGTTTGCAGGCGTATATATTATTAGGCCACGAGCAGTTGGGCGCAGGGTAAGCCGAATGACGTCTCACCATGCTGACGCTTAAATTCCTGGCGGCATTAAATGCTAATCCTCCTCCGAGTCCTAGCAGCTTGGGATGACACATAATTTGGGGTCCAGCTATTGCCGACGCTTGAATTACCGGTACACCGGAATTACTGGTACGCTATTGCAGCTATAGCCGTGGTGATACCAGGCGCTATGCGGCACACAGTGTGCTCTGAGTTGGTCTGCTTCACTTTGCAGGAAATTGAATTGTTGTAGTAACTTTATGTTAGTTTCAGAAAGAAGGTGTGTCCCCCTTTTTATTCACTTAAGATCCCCATTTTATTTGGTAAATGTAGATGAAGAAAATATGAAAAATTTGGTCAAGTGCCAAGTCCAACATTGTTTCAAGCTTACAGTAGATGAGACAGATTATTAAAATATACTGGTCTAGTATAAGGTGGACAGAAAGAAACCTGATAGGGCATCATGTAGAGGCAAGAAGTGTGAGCAGTGCCGAGGAAATTTGGGCGCACCATAGGTGCCTATGAAAATGTTGGCTACAGCTGGAAAAATAATTACGGCAGAGTTTCGCTATAGAGTGTATGGAGGAAATGTGTCAAGCATGCTGGAAACAGTTGTTCACTGGAATTTGACTACACTGTAGTGCAAAATAGCGGCGAGTGCTGGGTGGTTAGTTTTATGAGTAGATAGGGGGTGGTTAGTGCTGGGCATAAATAGGGGATGGTTCTTATTAGGCATAGAAAGATGTGTGAGTTAGGGTGCAGAGGGCATATTTTGATATCGGCAAACTTACCAATATTCTACTATAGCAGATAATAGAATATTGATAAAATTACTGATATTGTATTACCATTATTTCACACCCACAGGAGGTAACCGGTTAAGTTTTGGGATGTGCTGGAGTACCCAGAGGAAACCCATGCAACAATCAGAACATACAAATATAAACCCCATGAGATAGCATCCTGGCCCAGATTTAATCCAGCAACCCTGTCACTATAAGGCAAGCATTCTCTCCACCAGGGCCGGGCCGAGGCATAGGCTGGAGAGACTCCAGCCTCAGGGCGCAGGGTAGAAGGGGGCGCAGAATTCATTCAGCTGTCATTCCTAATTGTGTTTGAAGCAGAGAGAAATAAGAAAAGGGGATACATGGCAGTGACTGCATGCCAGATAACTAGATATTAAGGTGTTGGGGAGGTTGTGGGCCCTGTGGCGCCTCTTAGTCTAATAGCAATCAGTGTGTGATGGCTGGGGTAGGAGGGATGGAGGGGCGCACTTTGGTGTCTCAGCCTTGGGTGCTGGAGGACCTTGTCCTGGCTCTGCTCTCCACTCCCCCACTGTGCCACCCGTCTGTGAAAGCTGTGTTGTGTTTGGTTGACTGGGTGTGGTCATCCAAGGGACTGCATGAGACAGTTGCGGTGAAGATTCTAATACATTATTATTATTATTATTTTTTATTATTATTTTTTATTTATATAGCGCCAACATATTCCGCAGCGCTTTACAAAGCACAATAAGACGACAAGGGGAACATAGATACAACTAACAAATATACAGCAGAGTTCCAAGCAGCACAAATATTGTTACAAAAACAGTAAACATTAGGAGGATGACCCTGCCCTTGCGAGCTTACAATCTAATGGGTAGTGGGGGACACACTAGGTAAGGGGGTGGAGGATGGATGAGGCAGTGATTCTTTGCCTCTGATTACATTGTGACAAATAAGTAAATAAAGGGCTATAGAATGTTATAAGCTTGTCTGAAAAGGTGTGTTTTAAGAGTGCGTTTGAAGATGTCCAGGTTTGGAGCATGACGTACAGGCTGTGGAAGAGAGTTCCAGATAAGGGCTGATGCTCGTGTAAAGTCCTGGATGCGAGCATGAGAGGAGGTGATCAGCTTAGAGGCCAGGAGAATTTCTTGGGAGGAGCGAAGGTTGCGGGAGGGACAATATCTTGAGATTAGTGAGGAGATGTATGGAGGAGACAACTCGTGCAGGGCTTTGTATGTTAGAGTCAGGAGTTTGAACTGGATCCTCTGGGTAATGGGTAACCAGTGGAGAGAATGGCACAGTGGGGCTGCATCAGAAGAGCGTGTGGAAAGGTGAATGAGGCGGGCCGCTGCATTTAGAAGGGATTGGAGAGGAGCTAGCCTGTTTTTTGGTAGGCCACAGAGCAGGGTGTTGCAGTAGTCTAGGCGGGAGATGATTAAGGCATGAACAAGCATTTTGGTGGCCTCTTGTGTGAGGAAGGGACGGATACGGAATATATTTTTGAGCTGGAAATAGCAGGTGGTGGTTAATGAGGCAATGTGAGGTTTAAAGGAGAGCTCTGAGTCAAGTATAACCCCCAAGCAGCGGGCCTTAGTGGTTGAGGTTATTGGGGTGTTGTCTACCGTTATGGTTGCAATTGGTGGGGGTGTAGATAGCAATGGTGGAAAAATCACAATTTCCGTTTTAGTCATGTTGAGTTTGAGGAAGCGGGAGGACATGAATGCAGAAACGGCACGTAGACAGTCGGGGACTCTGGATAGTAGTGAGGACAGGTCAGGAGCTGAGAGATAGATTTGGGTGTCATCCGCATAGAGGTGATACTGGAAGCCAAAAGAGTTAATTAGTTGTCCCAGGCCACGGGTGTAGATTGAGAAAAGAAGTGGCCCAAGAACAGAGCCTTGAGGTACACCAACAGACAGTGGGTGTGGAGAGGACTTGGTGTTAGAGAAGGAGACAGTGTAAGAGCGTCCAGAGAGATAAGAGGAGATCCAGGAATGTGCTTGTCCCTTGATTCCTAAAGATGACAGTGTCTGCAGAAGCAGAGCATGATCAACCATGTCAAAGGCAGAGGAAAGGTCAAGGAGTATTAGAATGGAGAACTGGCCTTTGGATTTAGCTACCAGTAGGTCATTAGCAACTTTCGTGAGGGCAGTTTCAGTGGAATGGTGTGTGCGGAATCCAGATTGAAAGGGGTCAAGTAAGGAGTTGGTAGAGAGAAAGGCAGACAATTCTGAATGGATGTGACGTTCCAGCAGTTTAGAAGCAAAGGGGAGGAGCGAGACAGGACGGTAGTTGGATAGAGAAGTTGGATCAAGAGAGGGTTTTTTGATTAGTGGTGTGATGATAGCTTGTTTGAATAAGGAAGGAAAAGTGCCAGTGGAGATAGAAAGGTTGAATAGAGTTGTTAGAGCGGGATTAAAGGAGGAGGAAAGCTGGGGGATTAGATGAGAGGGAATGGGGTCCAGGGCACAGGGAGTGAGATGCGCTTTGGAGATTAGTGAGGAAAGACACTGATCAGTTAGTGTGGTGAAAGATGTTAGAGTGGGAGACTGGTCTTGTGGAGCGGGGGGGAGGCAGTTAGTGGTGGGTGAGGGTGCAGGCAGACAGAAGGAATTTATAGGTGACGGCTGTGCTGGTAAAAATGGTTGCGCGTTAAAGCTATTATGTATTGCATCAATTTTGCTTGTAAAGTATGATGCAAAGTTGTCGGCTGACAGACATGTGGTAGGGGGAGGAGGTGGGGGACGAAGTAGGGAGTTAAAGGTGTTGAATAATTGTTTTGGGTTGTGAGACTGTGAGGAAATGAGCGAGGAGAAATAAGACTGCTTAGCAGAAGTGAGGGCATCCCTGAGCTCCTGCATAGTTTGTTTATAGTGATTGAAGTCTTCTACAGCAGTGCTTTTTCTCCAGCATCTTTCTGCCACCCTGGAGTGCCTTTTCAGCTGTTTGATTTGTTCAGTGAGCCAGGGCTGCCGGTTAGTTTGGCGGGGGCGGGTGGTGGTGAGTGGGACGGCTGAATTCATGGCAGAGGAGACTACATTAAATAAGTAACTGGATGCTGCCTCAGGGTCAGTGTAGGAAGACAGGGTACTTAGAGGTTGCAAGGCCTCAGTCAGGGAATTCACATCCAGGTTGCGGTAATTCCTGCGCGTGACTGTATGGTGTAGTGTTGGAGGAGTTGACGGTAGAGAAGAATTGATTGAGAAGGTAAGAAGGTTGTGGTCTGAGAGGGGAAGCGGAGTGTTATGAAAGCTTGAAATAGAACAGAGGCGGGTAAAGACAAGGTCAAGAGTGTGGTCGTCTTTGTGGGTGGAAGTGGAGGACCATTGGGCGAGGTCAAACGAGGAGGTGAGAGAGAGCAGTTTGGTGGCAGTAGGGCAATTAGTATCGATGGGTATATTAAAATCTCCAATGATGATAGAGGGTATATCAGTGGAGAGGAACTGGAGAAGCCATGCTGAAAAGTGATCAATGAAAGTAGAGGCTGGACCGGGCGGGCGGTAGATAATAGCAATCTGAATGTGGTATGGAGAGTAGAGACGGACAGCATGAACTTCAAAGGATGAGAGTGCGGGCAGTGGTGTGAGTGGCTTAAAGGAACAGTGTTCAGAGAGGAGGATCCCCACCCCCCCTCCATGTTTGTGGCCAGGTCTAGGGGCATGACTAAATTTTAGACCACCATATGATAGAGCAGCTGGAGACACCGTGTCTGATGGAGTTATCCATGTTTCAGTGAGCCCCAGGAAGGTGAAAGTGTTGGAGATAAACATGTCATGAATAAAGGCCAGTTTATTACAAACGGAGTGGGAGTTCCATAGAGCCCCAGATATGGGGAGGGGAGAGCGGGGAAGAAGGGGGATGTCAATAAGATTGTAGGTGTTCTGGGAGGGGAGGTGGTGAGGTTTGTTATTGGTGGAATGAGTTGTAGTCTGAGCAGTGTGAGGTCTAGGAGTGGGCCCTGGGTTCGGTGATATGTCCCCAGAAGCCAGAAGGAGTAGTAGGCAGAGCAGAGAGATGTGGGGGTGGGACTTGTGTGTATGCAAGTTAGGTTTAGTGAGAGCAGAGGAGGGGTAGTGTGAGCACAGAAATAGGAATAGTTCGTGGCTAGAGAAAAGGGGAGACGATAGCAGAGAGGGAGCAATCTGTATGGTGTTGCTGACAGTGGGAGGATGAAGTGACATGTGGATTTTCAGGAACAGAAGGCAAAAAGAAGCGGTTGAGAAAGACATTTTAAACATTCTGAAGGGATCTACAGGGCGATTGATAGCTGACAGCAGGAGGGTGGGGTATGTTTAGAAACAGGAATTGCAGAAACAAGCAAGCATATGGTGAAACAGATAAAAAACAGTTAAGTAGCAAACCATGTGATCAAAGTGCCGAGTCTCCTGGCAGTTCCTTCTGTTCCCTTCTGGTTCAATTCTGGTCTAATTTGGGTCTTTTGCTGTGCACTTCAAATCATGCACTTAAAATTAATGCACATCTGACTAAAGTCATATCTGACTTAGACATTATTATTAAAATAATGAAGTAGTTAATTTTCTGCTGTTTAGCAAGTATAAAATATACCGTATAGAAACTGAAAGGGCACTTTCTGTGAATATCAATGATGACTTGCCAGCATGAAAATGTTGAAATACACTTGTGTGCTCAAATTTGATTTAAAACACTGCTCCAACATTTAGAGTGATTATCCTGGACTTATCCTGGCATGCAAATCAGTGCAGGTACTCCACATTTCCAAAATGTATTAACATAGATTTGAATGCTTTGTACATTCTCTGACACCACAAAGACAGAGCTTTGGTTAGAGCTCCGTTTTGAAATTCCATCTTAGAGTTTTGAGCTGGTTGTTGCAGAAGCAAATGTGAATTGTATGATTTCTCAGCAGGAGAGCAGTAAATGGACTGTCAGTAAATGACACTGATTATGACCACAATGATTATTTTTGCATGAATGGCACAGAGAATAACGAGAACTTGAAATAATTTTCTTGTTTAAACATGAGGTCTAAATAATTTGACTTTGTAATACTGTGATAATTGTCACATTGGTGTCTCTTAGGAATGCCTAGATAATGATATCATTGTGAGATTCATGTATATATGTCATTGCATAAGGAGGCTCCAGGCCTGTTGTGAAATATGTGAACGTGAGATGTCACACAATCATTTTCTTTCATACATGCTTACACATGTGAGCTGACATCTGAAAATCATTTGTACATAGATAACACAAAACAACTTGTTAAATACCTTTCATTTATAATGTAGATTTAAAGCATACGCGTCGTTAAAGTGGACCTGAAGGAAAACAGAGAGAAATGCACCCTGAATGTATTTAGAGAGTTTAGCCTGTCTAATTCCCCCTCATCTGTGGCTAATCACAAATATAATTTGATCTCTCAGCTGTGTCAGCTGGCTGCCTTGGCAGAGCAGTTAATTTGTAAACACAGGATGTTAACCCTATGTCTGCTTCCATGAAAGCAGGTAGTAGACACACTGCAGATTTATTACAGGATTTGTAGCAGCTGTAACAAATGTTTTAGGCCCGGTTCACATTAGCATTAAAAAACGGTCCATTTGCAGATCCTAGTAAAGAGCTGAGCAGCGCTACTTAAAAACAGATATATGCTTACCTGCAAAAGTGTGCAAGCCCCACTAATGGGATAAAGTACACACTGAGCACACACATGACCTGTCTACCGCTTGGAGGATGTTGGTTTCCTCTAACAGCTTGCATGCAACTTGTTAGGTACTCGTCCCTCCCACTGTCGTAGAAGTCTTTCCTCCATGGGAGGGGACCTAACACTAACTAAATTATACCTATGCATATGCATAGCCTGGGCGCGCTACCAAGTAAAATTGAAAATTGCGTAAAAAAAAAGTGGGATCAGCGCATCACCAGGCCGCCACCGATTGGCCTCAACTCAGAGATGCGCTGAGCCCCCCCAGAGACTGCAAACGCACCTTGAACCAAACAGAAGCTCTGCATATACACCAAAAGCAAAACTGTTAAGTGGGAGCAGCTGGCCGGAAATAAATTAAAACATAGTAAAGAGCTGAGCAGCGCTACTTAAAAACAGATATATGCTTACCTGCAAAAGTGTGCAAGCCCCACTAATGGGATAAAGTACACACTGAGCACACACATGACCTGTCTACCGCTTGGAGGATGTTGGTTTCCTCTAACAGCTTGCATGCAACTTGTTAGGTACTCGTCCCTCCCACTGTCGTAGAAGTCTTTCCTCCATGGGAGGGGACCTAACACTAACTAAATTATACCTATGCATATGCATAGCCTGGGCGCGCTACCAAGTAAAATTGAAAATTGCGTAAAAAAAGTGGGATCAGCGCATCACCAGGCTGCCACCGATTGGCCTCAACTCAGAGATGCGCTGAGCCCCCCCAGAGACTGCAAACGCACCTTGAACCAAACAGAAGCTCTGCATATACACCAAAAGCAAAACTGTTAAGTGGGAGCAGCTGGCCGGAAATAAATTAAAACATAGTAAAGAGCTGAGCAGCACTACTTAAAAACAGATATATGCTTACCTGCAAAAGTGTGCAAGCCCCACTAATGGGATAAAGTACACACTGAGCACACACATGATCTGTCTACCGCTTGGAGGATGTTGGTTTCCTCTAACAGCTTGCATGCAACTTGTTAGGTACTCGTCCCTCCCACTGTCGTAGAAGTCTTTCCTCCATGGGAGGGGACCTAACACTAACTAAATTATACCTATGCATATGCATAGCCTGGGCGCGCTACCAAGTAAAATTGAAAATTGCGTAAAAAAAGTGGGATCAGCGCATCACCAGGCCGCCACCGATTGGCCTCAACTCAGAGATGCGCTGAGCCCCCCCAGAGACTGCAAACGCACCTTGAACCAAACAGAAGCTCTGCATATACACCAAAAGCAAAACTGTTAAGTGGGAGCAGCTGGCCGGAAATAAATTAAAACATAGTAAAGAGCTGAGCAGCGCTACTTAAAAACAGATATATGCTTACCTGCAAAAGTGTGCAAGCCCCACTAATGGGATAACGTACACACTGAGCACACACATGACCTGTCTACCGCTTGGAGGATGTTGGTTTCCTCTAACAGCTTGCATGCAACTTGTTAGGTACTCGTCCCTCCCACTGTCGTAGGAGTCTTTCCTCCATGGGAGGGGACCGAACACTAACTAAATTATACCTATGCATATGCATAGCCTGGGCGCGCTACCAAGTAAAATTGAAAATTGCGTAAAAAAAGTGGGATCAGCGCATCACCAGGCCGCCACCGATTGGCCTCAACTCAGAGATGCGCTGAGCCCCCCCAGAGACTGCAAACGCACCTTGAACCAAACAGAAGCTCTGCATATACACCAAAAGCAAAACTGTTAAGTGGGAGCAGCTGGCCGGAAATAAATTAAAACATAGTAAAGAGCTGAGCAGCGCTACTTAAAAACAGATATATGCTTACCTGCAAAAGTGTGCAAGCCCCACTAATGGGATAAAGTACACACTGAGCACACACATGACCTGTCTACCGCTTGGAGGATGTTGGTTTCCTCTAACAGCTTGCATGCAACTTGTTAGGTACTCGTCCCTCCCACTGTCGTAGAAGTCTTTCCTCCATGGGAGGGGACCGAACACTAACTAAATTATACCTATGCATATGCATAGCCTGGGCGCGCTACCAAGTAAAATTGAAAATTGCGTAAAAAAAGTGGGATCAGCGCATCACCAGGCCGCCACCGATTGGCCTCAACTCAGAGATGCGCTGAGCCCCCCCAGAGACTGCAAACGCACCTTGAACCAAACAGAAGCTCTGCATATACACCAAAAGCAAAACTGTTAAGTGGGAGCAGCTGGCCGGAAATAAATTAAAACATAGTAAAGAGCTGAGCAGCGCTACTTAAAAACAGATATATGCTTACCTGCAAAAGTGTGCAAGCCCCACTAATGGGATAAAGTACACACTGAGCACACACATGACCTGTCTACCGCTTGGAGGATGTTGGTTTCCTCTAACAGCTTGCATGCAACTTGTTAGGTACTCGTCCCTCCCACTGTCGTAGAAGTCTTTCCTCCATGGGAGGGGACCTAACACTAACTAAATTATACCTATGCATATGCATAGCCTGGGCGCGCTACCAAGTAAAATTGAAAATTGCGTAAAAAAAAGTAGGATCAGCGCATCACGAGGCCGCCACCGATTGGCCTCAACTCAGAGATGCGCTGAGCCCCCCCAGAGACTGCAAACGCACCTTGAACCAAACAGAAGCTCTGCATATACACCAAAAGCAAAACTGTTAAGTGGGAGCAGCTGGCCGGAAATAAATTAAAACATAGTAAAGAGCTGAGCAGCGCTACTTAAAAACAGATATATGCTTACCTGCAAAAGTGTGCAAGCCCCACTAATGGGATAAAGTACACACTGAGCACACACATGACCTGTCTACCGCTTGGAGGATGTTGGTTTCCTCTAACAGCTTGCATGCAACTTGTTAGGTACTCGTCCCTCCCACTGTCGTAGAAGTCTTTCCTCCATGGGAGGGGACCTAACACTAACTAAATTATACCTATGCATATGCATAGCCTGGGCGCGCTACCAAGTAAAATTGAAAATTGCGTAAAAAAAGTGGGTTCAGCGCATCACCAGGCCGCCACCGATTGGCCTCAACTCAGAGATGCGCTGAGCCCCCCCAGAGACTGCAAACGCACCTTGAACCAAACAGAAGCTCTGCATATACACCAAAAGCAAAACTGTTAAGTGGGAGCAGCTGGCCGGAAATAAATTAAAACATAGTAAAGAGCTGAGCAGCGCTACTTAAAAACAGATATATGCTTACCTGCAAAAGTGTGCAAGCCCCACTAATGGGATAAAGTACACACTGAGCACACACATGACCTGTCTACCGCTTGGAGGATGTTGGTTTCCTCTAACAGCTTGCATGCAACTTGTTAGGTACTCGTCCCTCCCACTGTCGTAGAAGTCTTTCCTCCATGGGAGGGGACCTAACACTAACTAAATTATACCTATGCATATGCATAGCCTGGGCGCGCTACCAAGTAAAATTGAAAATTGTGTAAAAAAAGTGGGATCAGCGCATCACCAGGCCGCCACCGATTGGCCTCAACTCAGAGATGCGCTGAGCCCCCCCAGAGACTGCAAACGCACCTTGAACCAAACAGAAGCTCTGCATATACACCAAAAGCAAAACTGTTAAGTGGGAGCAGCTGGCCGGAAATAAATTAAAACATAGTAAAGAGCTGAGCAGCGCTACTTAAAAACAGATATATGCTTACCTGCAAAAGTGTGCAAGCCCCACTAATGGGATAACGTACACACTGAGCACACACATGACCTGTCTACCGCTTGGAGGATGTTGGTTTCCTCTAACAGCTTGCATGCAACTTGTTAGGTACTCGTCCCTCCCACTGTCGTAGAAGTCTTTCCTCCATGGGAGGGGACCTAACACTAACTAAATTATACCTATGCATATGCATAGCCTGGGCGCGCTACCATCCTAACGGATGCCAACAGATCCAATGTTAACGTATGGATCAGTTCACATTGGTCTGTTAGAACGGATTTGTTCCGCATGATCCACTGAATGGACCCCAAATTTGGCTCTGCTGTAATTTTTCTGGACCACTGAGCCCAGCGGCAGGGAAGCTAAAGCACTGCATTGGGGGCATTGAGAAAACAAAACATTTCTTCACACTAGTAAAGAAACTGACCATCCTACCCTGGTCTTCTACCTTTAGTCCTACCCAGCAAAATTCACTTTGCTGATGGGGATCTGGGAGGATGTGGGGAAACAGAATGAAAGCAGCTGAACGGCAAACGGAGTGTAAAAGGATCCGATCAACCGGTAATCATATCTATTTTCTGTCAACTTCCAATTGTCAGCTGCTCTCTTACGAGACACAGAGTGTTTGCCCACCTAACGATATTTGCAGAATAATCTTTATGGCAGGCAGTAATATAGGGAGAGGCAAGAGAGGCTCATGCTTCAGGCACAGCAACAGGAAGAGCTCAGTGAGAGGCACTCTCACCTCTATTGTCATTGTTCACCCCCAGTTGCCAGCTACTCTCTTGCACAGTGCAGCATGCACACCTACCTGAATACTTGAATAATTTTTGTTGCAGGTTGTGATATTCAGTTGTCAGGTGGATGTAGCCAGCAGCATTTGCACTGCAAGGTGATTTTGCATGACATATTTGTCTAATGTGCAGTGCTGACAGGGGTTGTATGATAGAGTGAGTCTGATTCCAGTCTATCCATCCCACATTTATAGTGCAGTGTAGATGACCTGTGGACTCTAAAAAAGACCCTTCAGGGGAGTACTTCAGGTGTTCTAAGGGGGACATTGGTACTGTTGAGGAGGTGTTGGTTGCACTAAATGAAACCTTTCTCATAAAGCTTTGGGAGGTCTCTCTATATTTTACAATAGTAATTGCCACTCCAACTCCTGTTACATGTTATCTTGCACTTTGCCCCATGACATGGCACTTGTCAGTGTCACTTTATCCCCATTAACATGTCAACTTACACTTAGTTACCTGTAACATATCATCTATCACACTGTTCTCTTTAATATGTCACCTGCCACGTCATACCCAGTTACATGTCATCTGTCACTTTATATCTATGTCAGCGGGCATTCTGTACCCTATATAATGTTTCTTGTCAATCCATCCCTTGTATCATGAGACCAGAATTCTCCTTAACATGTCATCTATCATTGCTTTACATATATAATTTCACCTGTAACATTGTCCCCTATAACAGCTCAATTGTCACTCCATCCCATAACATGTCAGCTTATGCTCCATCCTAACATGTCATCTGTCACTACATACCATATAGCATACTACATACTGCATGTTGCTCTACGGTGGTTATGTAGTGTACTGGTTAAGGGCTCTGCCTGGGACAAAGAGGACACAGGGGACAAGGGTTCAATTCTTGGTTCTTCCTGTTCAGCAAGCAAGCACCTATTCAGTAAGGAGACCTTGGGCGAGAATCCCTAACACTGCTACTGCCTACTGACCACTCTGGCGCTTTGAGTCTGCCAGGAGAAAAGTGCAATATAAGTGTGTCTTATCTATTTATCATTATTTGTAATCCTTCATGCCATGTTTTTTGTGCATTATTGGGGAAGGGGGTCTCATTGCACATTGTCTTGGTGCTAATGGACCATTTCCTGGCACTGCTTGTTCTAAGGGATTGCTCATTAGAGGCTCAGCTTTACAGCCAGCAACCTTATATTTTGTAAAGTAATTTCAAGTTGCTAGTGTTCTCACATGACAGGTATACTTAAACCTTTTTTTACAGTACGTTCAGTTGGTTTTATGCATATTCTTCACTACTGATGAATCTGAATCCATTATTGTTGGTGTTTATTAAATGTACTTTTAATCTAAACATGACATTCCAGTTTTAAGAAAGTTGCAGTTTGCTGAATCTCACTGACTTGATGCTGTTGCATACTCCATCAGTAAGCTCTTTGCTGACCTACTGTGGCCATTCTTATATTTACTGATGTGGGCTCCAACAGATATCTCTCTGCACGCAGTTGTCCATTGATCTGATAATCCTTCCTACAATTTGATTAGATACAAATTTTGCATATGGTAGTATAAGAGTTGAAAGTCCATATTATGCTAGGTACACATGATGTGATTATTTGGCAGATTTCCTGCCAGATCGATTATATCCAACTTGTCCGATGTGATTTTGATCTTTTTTGATCGATTTTCCGTCCACTTCTACGGAAAATAGATCGGAAAATTGTTCGAAATCAGATCGAACAGGTTGGAAATAATCGATCTGGCAGGAAATCTGCCAGAAAATCTCATCGTGTGTACCTAGCATAGGAATCGTGTTTCGGAAGTCATGGGACCCAAGAGTTGGAAGTAGACTGTGGATGATTAAGGCCACCAGAAACCTTGCATAAATATAATGTAATTCCTAAACAAGTAGATATTTTAATAGCCACAAAATGGATAATACAGTAGATACAAAATTAGTGGGAGAACAATATTAAAAGCTTTGCTATTAATTGGAACTATCAAAGATGTGTTTGTGCGAGCAAAGATGGAATTTGTGCTGTGAGTTGATGAAGTATGGAATACCCACGCAGCTCATGGTGACCAAGAACCACTAAGAAAGTATAGAGGTCTAAAAGAGACAGAAAAGTCCTCCTACTGAAAAGCAACTCTTAAGTGTAATTTTGCCTTCTTAAAACAGAAGGTATTTGTGATAGTCCATCTTTAAGTGAGCTACTGTGGTTTCCCACGATGCACTACTCCTGAATATACAAATTATATGTTTATGCCCCTGAAGCCTGGCCCACATCTAGATCCGTGGGTCACCATGAGCTATCTAGGTATTGTGTAGTACTAATTTCAAGCCTTTTCCCATAAAGCGATATCAATCCCTGCCATGCACTGATGAAGACCAGAAACTCTGAAACAGGCTACACGTTGGGTGGATGTGGCTCTGTAAGATGTATATGCTCTATGTTTGCTATGCACCAGCGGTTCTAGATGTGAGCCTAGCTTCAGGGCCATAAAGAGATAACTTGAATATTAAGGAGTGATGCATCATGGGAAACCACAGTTGCTCACTTAAAGCAAATTAGTACCTTCCAAAGTATGGATGGTGCAGAGTGAGCAAGACAACCAAGACAGGAATAAAGTGACAAAGAGACAGCAAAGTAGTGCAAAAAGAGCAAGAGAAAAAAATGTTCAAGATGGCTGAGAGAGAAAGAGGCCTCAGGGTGACAGAGAAAGTGAAGGCAGGATGTCAGTAAAAGAAAGAATATACAAAGCTCTGCAGACACTAAAAAAATGCCACAGAGAGCTAGAGCGTAAGATTTTACAAAAACAGAGAGAGCAAGCAATGGGTGAAAGAGTAAGAGAGAGATTACTTAAGTGCCTCAGACCATTGAGGAACACATATGGTTACATGGTCAGGTGAGTCACACGACACAGTGAAGGTGTGGTGGGGTTACCAATAAATTAGGTCTCTAGGGCAACCATATATCTTTAAAAAGGTTCATTGTTGTCTTTTCCAGTCTTCAGTATAGAATCTCTCTCAGAATCCCAGTATGGAAATGAAACATCCAGTGATAATAGGAAGTGTGAAGTGGTAAGGGGTGTGAAGAGAGAGAAGTGAGGAGAGAAGGTATAAGAAAATGGGGGAGGGGAAGTGGAGTTTAATAGTGAACAAAGAGCATCGTTTTGGCACTGAGGAAATGACAGAACTGCAAGTTAATTATAGCAATTTGGATCAATGATAGCTGTTTCATTTAGCAGCATGTTTTACATTTTATTTTAGGATGTACAAAAGAAAATGCAAAGTGCATATGATGTAAGGCATACCAGTCAAAAATCAGTTTTCTGTCATTTATAAGCCATAAATTAATGTACAGCATTGTTTCTAACACTATGTAATTTGTTGTTGATCCATTCCACGGCTTGTTCTGCTATATGCTATTGCATGATATAAGCAGCAGTTGAAAGTAGGAATATGTGTACAGTTTAAGTTAGATGTAGGGTTTACATGATTTGCAGACCACTACATTATGTTTTTCTTTGCATTGTACTCTGCATCAATTTTTGGGGGTAACTAACTGATTTTCATGTCAAAAGTTTTCTTATCTTTTGAGTTTAAAAATACTCCATCAACGTAAGTAGAATAATGTTCCTGCTGCCCAAGCATGCTTTTGTAACCAGCTTTGGAAAAACAGCCTTCAGTATAATGTTAACATTTTTGAATGCAGTAATGGTGCTTATATTTAATATTCACAACATACTATATTGTGCTTAAAGCATACCTGATCCTAGGCAAAGCTTTCTAAAGTGGTATGTTCATGCTGGATCCACATACCTCCGTGCGTTGTACTATTGTCTTCTCCTTGTTTCCCTGTTACCCATAATCACTGCTTGAAAAATGTTACTTTTGGCTTCAGTCAAATTTTTAGACAGGAAGAGGGAGGCTTGTGTGAGGCTTGTCTCTCCTATCACCCTCCCAGTTCCTCTGTTTCCCTGGCCCTTCAGGGTAGTGAATGGGGTGAAAAAGAGGAGGAAATGGGTGGGTGATAGGAGGAAACACCGTGGCAAGTCTGCCCTTTCCTGTCTAAAAATGTGACTTTTTCTGAAGGTTATGTATTTTAAGGAGCGATTATGGAGGCCTGGGGCAACGGGGAGAGGAATGGACAATGCACACATGTATGTGGATATAGCATGAATATACCACTGGCTTACCTTGGGTACCTTTGCCTCTGAGCAGGTATGCTTTCAGTCAAAAGAGAGGATAATGCCTGCAAAATAGAGTGATATGTTTAACCTGAGACCATGAGTACTGGTTATATTTTCTCAGTTATTCAAGTTATTGAATCTCCCTCTTGTAGCTAGATGTATCTCATTGACAAATCACAGCAGTGGAATGTGATTATACTCCAATAAGTTGTATAAATCACAAATAGGAATATGAGATATTCAAAATATATAAGCAGAATTATATCCTGCCTAGAATGTTTATGACCTACCGTGTTATATGCAGCATATTAGGGATCAGGGACAGCTTTTGCCCTGGGTGACCTGAGTGATTGCTCAGAGCACCACATTATTCTGTTCTGAAGGGGTTCTAAAGGAGCGCTCTGATGTCTGCTCATTGAAACTCCACCCCCAACCTCCATGGGGATCCGCCTCCAAACATCACAAAGCTCTGCTCCTTGATCCCATGAAGTTCTGCCTCCTCAAGAATATGCCTTGAGAGCGCCCTGCTGGGTTGCAGAGTATGGAGCAGAACACAGCATGGCTACTCATCTCTCCGCATTCCAGCGACAGAAGTTCTCCATCAACCACATATCAAGTATCCCCTCTATGGCTCTTTGGCGTCTCTCTAATACTTGGGGGACTTCTAGCTACCAAATACTTGTGAGACCTCTAGCTACTATTGGAAGGCGCATCTGGCTGCCTAATACTATTTGGGACACATCTGACTACCTGATATTATTTGGGGACACATCTGGCTACCCAATCCTAATAACTAGGGGCATACATTAATACCCAACACCCATCACTATGAAGAACACAGTGCTCTCATAAGTGGTGTTGAGACCTTTGGCAGCAGTTCAGCCAAAAGAAAGTGGGGAGGCAGAGGGCAAGTCCAGCCTAAGGCTATTAGTGCTATATATAATGTGTGTGTGTGTGTGTGCGTGTGTATGTATACAATTGTACGTAGTGCACTGCACATCTAAGAGCCTTGCACAGTTATGCTCCTTGCAATGCTTAGTATGCGTGTGTGGTCAGGGTTGTTATTGATTCCTGTGTTTGATAGACGTTGCCTGTGCTTGAACTGGTGATCTTTGCATTTCCGATTTGTTTCCAGCTAGAGAGTATTCAGCTATGAAGAAAATCAAATTTCCCTATCTGAATTAATAACAGTCATTGTAACTGTACTAGTGCCCCTTCATCTCTTCCATCTCATTTTGCAAAATAATTGGAATTTAAGCAGTCTAAATATCTCTCCAGCGAGGCTTTCAGATTTTGTGTTGACTTCAATCCACTGTAGCAGTTTTATTACATTCACCTGATACATTTTCCAAGAAATTATTTAAAGAACCACAATTTCTTTATCTCAAAATAAAATAATTTTATTTTCTTTCTTTTTTTTTTTCAAACTTTTTGAAGCAAAAAACTAGCAAGATGCATCATGCTGCTTTTACCCTGTTATCTCTACACTTGTGATATCAAACTCATACTGAGGCTGCTAATGCTTTAGTCTATCTGGCTGATTACAAAAGGTGTAGAGGAAAAGCAGTAATTATCACAGCATGAAAACAATGCACAGCCTAGTTATTTCGTTGTGTAGGTGGGTATTGTCTATTTGATATTCAGGGGGTGTTTTTAGATAACTTTTATTTTACTTAGTGCCGTTATCTGTGGAGAAGCTTGCAGCTACACTTGCTTAGATATTTGTTTCCTTTGAGTAAGTACAGAGGTAACATTTTGATCTGCATTATACTGCCTCAGCACCGCAATTTTGACTCTCCATTTAGCTTTAGTAATGCACAGTGTACACTGTAATCACGTCTGACTACATAAACATTCTTTACACAGTCAAAAAGTCTAATTGGGGAATGTAAAATCTTGGAGCAGGTAGTAATCAGAAGCAGGAAATTTATCAGTACCTGAAGTGAGAGGGATATGGAGGCTGCCATATTTATTTATTTTTAAATGATGCAAATTGCCTTGCTGTCCTGCTGATCCTCTGCTTCTGAAACTCTAAGGGCTGATCTACACATTTGTCCAGTTCCAGATCGGATCCGTGTCAAATGGATCAGTTTTTTTGAAAAACTGATCAGTTTGACACAGATTTGATCTGAATGGTAGGGCACGTTCCCCATCCACACGTCGATCACATCGGTATGTACGCATTGCCACTCACCTGTCTCGCCGCCACCACATTTGTCCCGCTGCTCGGGTCCCTTCCACAGCCTAGAGGCCAGCAGAAGCATGGTTCTCCATAGGCTGCAACAGGCCAATTCTGCCTAGCAACAGGGAGAATTTTCATTGGTTCAACATGAACCAATGAGAATTCTCTCTTGCTGAGGATTCCCATTGGTCTAGTGCAGCCCAATGGAGAATCCCCATGCTTCTGTCGGCCTCCAGGCTCTTCAGAATGTACCGAGTGGCGGTGATGGACAGCGGGACGTGTGAGTATGACATCACAACAGCGACGGGATGCGGCCAAAATGGGCGACGCAGATGCGGTCGACTAGCCTAGTGAGAGCGGACAGTGTGCGTTCTCGTAGGCTTGCATTGGACTAGTTTTCCCGTCCAGTCCAGGAAAAAGTATAAAATCCACACTCTCTGTGCTGTTCTCTTTCCATGCAACACGAATCCGTGTGCGAGCTGTGTTTCTGCACAAGTGGGAGCGGGTCCTATTTTTAACATATGATCCAATTCCAGCGTTTCTGCAGAGCTTTAAAAACATATCCCACTGATACGTTTTTAAAACAAGTATGAACCGGCCCTTAGCTATAGACCCTGAACAATCTTGCAGATCAAATGTTTCTAAATGAAAAGTCTGCCTGGATTTGCTGCATGCTTGGTTCAGGTGTGTGACTGAGACACTGATGCTTCAAAGATCAGCAAGACATGGGGCAACTAGTATTGTTTAAAAGCAAATAAATATGGAAGCCTCCCTATCCATGTCACTTCAGATGTCCTTTAAAGGACAATTCAGAATACTTCCTCAATGGCAAAGACAGAATCCAAATGCAAGAATGCAAAAGTAGTGGCTGGCATCTTTTCAAAAGCTATTCCTGTTATGGACCTATCCAAAAAAGAATATATATAAGCTCCATAACCTTATAAAGCCTAAATATAGCATTATATATAGCATAGCAAATTTAGCAAGGATTAGGGTTAGTAACTGTAAGGGATAAGGTAAGTTTAATGGTTAGTGTAAATGTAAAGGTTTTGGCTACTACGATCAGAATGTTTAAAGGAGCTGATTGTCTATTATATAGATGATCGGGTACAAATAGAAGTAGTTTGGGCAACGGGGTTAGTGTTAGGCACTAGAAGGGTGGATTAGTGTTAGGCATTAGGTGTGGGGGGGTTTACTGTTAGTGACTAGGAGGGGAGGGTTTGTGTGAGAATGGGAGTTCGATAAGTGTATAGTAAAATATCCAGGTTAATAACCATCAGAGGATGGTCCAACAAAATTTAAAGGGACCTGGACTCAAAATTCACAGATAGTCATCAGCTAACACAACATCCCAAAATAAATTAGATTGTTGGTGCCAAATATCCAATAGGCATGTGGGTTAAGCTCCACTGCTGGCATCAAGGCCAATCTAGAGGGGTCCCAACATGAATGGTGGATGCATCCGTATCCTACACTTACAGTGAGCATATCCACGATTGGACACGTCTGATATAGGATAAAAAGCCTTAGAGCAAACTTATCCACAGTGCCATGAGCCCCTAACCTAGTAAGGTGCAGTCTGACATCAGGGAAGGACCACCAGCAGATCCCCCCTGTTTCTCTGCATGCACCGAATAATACACAGCAAAAAATTGGTAGTTGCTCATTCAGGCTGATGACCATCATATGATGATCTCACAAAGCTGGGCAAATACACAGAGCAAAATGTAAAAGGACCTGGGCTTAAAACTCACAGATAGCCAGCAAATAACACAACATCCCACATACTCGGTAGAGTATGCCATAAGATTATGACTTTTGTAGAAACATTACATTTAGTAGGGATCAGTTTGTGAGCTCCCTTGAGAGACATTTGGTGACATAAATGTTTAACGTACTCTGTAGAGCACAGTGGAAAATGTCAGTACTATATAAATACGTAATTATAATACATATATACTAAATCCTTTAAACAGTGTGACAACCATTCCTGAGCCCACGATAAACTGGACAACATAAGAGCTGCTACAGACACCAGATGGCTGGCAAAGACATAATCTGACTGCTCCCAGGGCTTGTCTTCTGTTGACTGATAGGAGTGCTATGTGCAGACATGGCAGCAGCAATGACTTATGAGGAGGGAAGCAAAACCAATGGGCAGCTTTGAAACACCTGTACCTCCTCACACGCCAGTAGCATATGACCGCTAGTGTTTGCATTTGCCGTAGATGCGAGGTGCAAACTTGGTCAAGCAGGGCAAACATCTTGTCTTTGGATATCTTAATAGCTACGTGTGAGGCTAATATTATGTTGCATACCCAAAAGTCATCTAGTTCCAATCTAATGAAAACTTATACATTTATTTTAAAGACAATATGGAGAGAACTGAACATAAAACGTTTTGACTGCTTTTTGTAGTTATCTTGAGCTGGCCATCTTTACTCACAAATTAATCCCAGAATATACCGGTAGTAGTTTAGTCAAGAGTATTAATTACGATTGTGAGACTGAAAGAAGCATCTTACAAATGCACACAGAAAAAGTTGCTGTTAAAAATAGCACACTTCAATTTTGCACAGAAGATTGTCTTTATTCTGAACTGAATAAAGCAACATTTTTTATATTTACGACCTGTCATATGCAGTTGTGAATTTAATTTACCGTATTGAACTATAATGCAGTTTATTAAAAATGTGCACTATAATTTAACCTGGACCAAAGTTTTGTTTTTTGTAAGGAACAAAGAATCTTTGGGTTTCAGATCAGGGCCTATTGACTTTTATTGCATGTCTCTAAGACAAGGTGTGCACATTGGGCCTTATTCATTTCACTTTTTCTCCTATGTTTTCTCTTATGGCCCATACTCACGGGCTACAATTGTCGCCGCAACCACGTGGCGCGCGCGTGTTGCGGTGACAGGTCGCCCCTGAGTATGGGGCGCGCACCCCGAACCATCGCTGCTGTCGCCAGGTGATTGGCGAGGTCAATCTCCTGGCGACAGTTGCCACCGCAACTTCGCCACAACTGTCGCTAGTCCGCGTGAGTATGCGGACTAGCGACAGCAACCAATAGAAATTACACAGCCCTTCCGGCGGGGGGGAGGAGCGTCGGCCACAGCTTCCGTCGCTGCACTAATCCCTCTTCCGCGTGTGTACGCGGAGGGACCTGGCGACGGGCTGTCGCCGGCCTGTCATGCACATGCTCATGTGTGCTAGCGACAGGCCACAAATGTAGCCCGTGAGTATGGGCCATTAGGAGATGCTTTTTCATATTCTGTTTAAAAATAACTTTTCAGCACTTTACAATTGAAAAAGTAACAAAACTTAGGTAAAAAATGCAGCCAAAATCTTTTCTTGCCTGCTGGTGGCTTAGAAGATGTGAAAATATCCCCTAGGTCTAGGTTAAAACTTAGGAGAAAAAATGAATTGACTAAGGGGCCTTGAATCATTGTTGTCTGAAACAATCATTCCTGGTTGTTTGGGGTGACTGTTAAGAACCAATTCCTGTGCAGATATACTGCTAAGCTTCCTCTTTAGCAGTCTGTTCTGTTCTAAGGAGAGAGCAGAGAAGGACAAATGGGAGACTCCCCACTGCAAGGGCAACAATATGGTCGACTAAGCATTTTGCATCTTGACTGATCATTGAAGGAAGTCCGCCAGAGCTGGAGGATACCTGTACACACTCCAGATTTCTACCTGAAATTATCACAAGCAACAGATCTTACTGACAACAATCTGAGTGTTAAGCCTCGTACTCACGAGGCACAAAACAAGTGAAGTGACGCAAAAAAAAAGCAGCGACAGCTCATCGCCAGGTCCCTCTGTGCAACAGCCATACACACGGCGCACAGAGGGACAGAGTTGCGGCGGAAGCTGTCGCCGAAGGTCCCTCCTCCCCGCTGGAAGCTCTGCTCACTGTGTGTGGGTTGCTGTCGCTAGTCCGCATACACACAGCGGACTAGTGACAGTTGCGGCGAAGTTGCGGCAACAGCTGATGCCGGCGATTGACCAAGTCAAACGCCTGGCGACAGCTCTAAGTAGCGACGGTTCGTGGCGCGTGTAATACACATGGGCGACCTGTCACCGCAACAAGCGCGTGCCACGTGGTTGCGGCGACAGTTGTAGCCCGTGTGTATGGGCCATAAGGTTTTCCTGATATAATACATATCATATGAATTGTTAGCAAATGCCCATATGTAATAATACACTCAGCACTCCATATGGTCATTCACAGTGCTCATAATAGGAAAGGGAAACCAAAATGAGGAACATGTTAAACAGAAGGCTTGAACTAAGCAGATGCTAGAACATCCATTAGTGGTATTTTATCTGATTAGTAATGCTAATGGAAGGGCTTAGCCAGACGTTCCCCAAAAGCAGATCTGCTCTAGGTCATTAATTAGAATACAGACATCCTAGTTATAGGTACAGAAAGTCCAGCTATTAACCTGCTTGGACTGAAAAATCTGTAAAGCAATTAGAGAAATTAAATCAGGCTTCCAGGTACCATATTCTCCTCCTATGTTAAATACTGACAAAGTGCATACCCACATTATTTATTTCATAAAATACCTTATGGCAGAAGGGTTGTAAGCCACTTTCATCCACCAGTGTCATTAAGCCATTATTTATTCTGTAGCCTTCACCAAGAGTCTATATCAGGGGTGCCCACACTTTTTCGGCTTGCGAGCTACTTTAAAAATCGCAGAGTCCACGAAATCTACCAACCCTTCTCCTCCCACACAGTGTCACGAAACCCCCCTCCTCCATCTTAGCACACATAGGCAGTCACACATTATACTCAACTTGCAATAAATCAAACGTTTTAGGAACACCAGAGTAAACTACATTATAGTTTGTTTACTTCGGCTGCCAGCACTGTATGTGTGACATGCAGCCCGGGATCTTCATTATGTCACACGTACTGTCATCCGATCCTGGTTGAGGGCAGAGGTTATCTTCCCGAGAAGATGTCACAGAGTGACATCTCTTTTACCTTACAGTGGAGGAGGATGACAAGCGTCCGGACTGGCAACAAAGCACTCTCTTGTATCTACAGCCAGGCCTGCACAGCCACAGATGCCTGATAGTGAGAGAGAGAGCTGGATGAATGCGGGGAAAAGAGTGAGCAGGGGAGAAGCACAGTAAGCACTTCCCTTTCATACTTCCTTCGGGGCTCTCCGCTTTAGCCGCGCCTCCCCTTCAGCCACGCCTCTCCCCTCTGATGCTGCTATGGTAGCAGATTCTGACCGCCGTGGCTAAGCAGCAGAAGAATGTGACAAGATGCAGCCAAGCGGCCGCGATCTACTCAGAAGGCAGTCGCGATCTACGGGTAGATCGCGATCAACCTTTTGGGCAGCCCTGGTCTATATACACTATAAGCAAGACAGCAAAATTTGAAATACCAGCTACATGAAAATGTTCAGCACACCAAAAAACAATCTACTGTATATGTACGTATCAGGTTTTTGTGGATACCCATTGTACAGTTTATGCCATCTCCCAATGTTGAAAAATTGCAAACAAGAAAAGCTTAAATCGATTATACCACTTTTAAACATTTGGCTTGTCCTAACAAAACAAACCTTAAATGGGAGTTATACTGACAGAATTAATGTACCAAGCCACAAAAAAACTGTGACTGAGAGCAATCTTAGCAAGAAACAAATACATAACATTATGCCAACCCCAGACATAACCTAAACCTGCCTCTTCAACACTTTTCTGGTACCCCAAAATCTCTGAATTCTATGTTGTTTTATCTGAAATGTCACCTTTCTTCACTGTAATCTAGTTATTGCGCAACTCAAGATTTGTACATTTGGTTCTCAAGGCTCCAGGGATACTAGGATCAACATTAAGCTTAAGATTGACATAAATTTTACTGCAAATTGACTTCAGCTGGAATAATTTTTCTCTTTTCGAGTTTAGTTTGCATTAACTGCATTCTACCACTCACTGGTATATTTGGCTTAATTGGTGCTAACCTGAAGTCTAAGGTCCATATATATTAGGCCTGAGGACAATGGGTTTGATTTTTTTAATTCAATTTACCCACAGCTTCTTGTGAACAGGAAAATGGGTTGTGTTTTCCATTGCGATGAAGAGGGAGGGAGGGCTGATAGCGCAGTGCAAGATAGAGCAGGTATGGTGAGTAGGAAAACAAAAGACGGAACCTGCGGTGGGTCAGGATAATCCACCAATCTGCATCTCTTACCAATCCATTGGACACAACGTAGTATACATACTAGATTCCATGCAGAGGCAGCCTTGACTGGACACTTCAGCTGAGGGCCATCTAGCACGCATTTAGACTGTTAAATTCTAATAAAAATAATGTTGAAAGTAAACTATGATGCAACCTAGAGCTTAATCAGTAAAGCCACTTTGATCGCTTAGC
The DNA here is from genome assembly GCF_040937935.1 of Hyperolius riggenbachi. Taxonomy (NCBI): domain Eukaryota; kingdom Metazoa; phylum Chordata; class Amphibia; order Anura; family Hyperoliidae; genus Hyperolius; species Hyperolius riggenbachi. The sequence goes on from NC_090650.1 coordinate 221,858,171, forward strand.
ACCTTTGGTTGGAAATTGAAAGGGTGGGGCCAAAGTCAGCTTTTTATATATCTGAGACAAACAGACTAAAGTTAAATCTATGCACAGTGGTTTAGCATATTTGCTTTTCCTGATTCTGGTAAGCACTACAAAATAAAATCAAGCATCCACCTAGATATTTTTTTTGCAAGAGGTTCTTCTTACATATTGACTGGTAAAATTTTGGAAGCAAAAACAATGTCTCTTTACTGTTGTAGTAAAAAAAGAAATCTCTAACATTATAAATGCAGTCTCCAGAGCTGGTATCTTGGCCAATTTGTTTTTTTACTACACAGAAGCAAATCAGAAACCATAAAGAAAATAAATGTAATATTAACTTTTTATTTGTTATATTTAATATTTTTCAGGTTAAAAAAGAAAAAAAATCGCACTAAATCTAATAATACATAAATTATACAACTGTAAATTGTCTTAAATGTTTCTGAAATTTGAACTTTTTCAGCAGTTCTGGTTATAATAAAAAATATGGACCTTTGTGTATTTTCTGCAATGTACTCAGATCATCTTATAAGCAATGTTGTTGTTTGCAGCAAACTAGGAAGTGTGCTAAATGTGGGTAGAAAGCTTAAGCAGAACATGTTTTAGATTTTTGTATAAGCAAGCACAGCTAAACAGAGATTATCCACAGGAAGCCTCTGTTCTCATAGTATAATCTAGCCAGCCCATTGACCTGCCAGCTCTAGATACTTTTGCTATATGTAAATTGAGAAGGCAAGCCTCAAGGCAGCTTTGATTTGATTTCAACAATGCTACTCCGATCTTTCTGTATATGATACCGTCACCAAAATGAAAACACCAAAAGTTAGTGACGTGTTTATTTGCTATGAAAATAATCGGGAAGTGCATTAGAGGAAACAGACCTGGCAGTGGCAAGTGAATATAACTACTTGAGAAGAAGATGGGTAGAAAGTTAATCTTACACTGTATAGTCTTTTTTCACCTTAATCTGAATTCACTAAATTGAGATGCTCTTTATTAATATATTGGCCCATCTTTGCAAGCTTTCCAGGTTCAGCATATCCTTTCTGTGAATTGGTGGAAAAAACTGCATACTCAATGTGAGGTCATACTAACACATTGGTAAAGTTCTACAGGTACAGGTAGCATGGTGGCCAAGTCCCTAGCATTGTTGTAGTATTAAAGTCCCACATGCAAATCTTGCTCAGAGCACTATCTGTATGGAGTCCGTATGTTTTTTCTGTATTTTTGTGGGTTTCTTTCCCACATTTCAAACATATAGTAGTTTAATGGCTTTCTCACAAAATGCCCTTCAGGCTATGATGTGCACATTAAACTTTGACTATGCTAGGGACATTAGATTGTGAACTAACTCTTGGGGAACAAGCAGTAACAGGAATTGTCCTGTGTACTTAGTAAACAGCTGCAGATTAACAATATTCTGTTGCAACCAGACACTGAGGATAACTCATGGAGAAGCATGTGACCAGTTTGATCACCTGATAGATTTATACGTTTCTAATTTGCTCTGATGACTTCCTAGTTTAATGCATGGTCATGACCAGCAAATCAGAGCCTTACAAATCTATTAGCTGATCAAACTGATCACATGCTTCTCCTTGAGTTCTCCTAAGCATTGTCATCCCTATTTATCAGTTGTTACCATGTTTCTGCTTTTAAACCAATGTACAATGCAATCTTCTGCCCTTTATGTGGCAAGATAATATGAAAATGACCTTGGTATTAAGCATTAGGTTGATTCAGATTTGGTAGTATACTGGGTAACATGGTGGCAAAAGGGCATTAAAGTACATTATAATCAAGTTTTGAAATACAACAAGGGACATTGGGCCCTATCCTGTTCACTTTTTTCCCTAAGTTGTCTCCTAGACCTAAGGGATATTTTCACATTATAAATAAAATGCCTTTAAAGCCACCAGCAAGCAAGGAAATATTCATAATCATTTTGACAGTAATTTTTCACCTACTTCGACAGTACTTTTTCACCTACTTCGACAGTACTTTTTCACCTACTTCGACAGTATTTTTTCACCTACTTTGAAAGTACTTTTTCACCTACTTCGACAGTACTTTTTCACCTTTGATGGGTTCTTTCCCACATATTAAAAAAATGCTGGCGCAATAATTGGCTTACTCTCCAAATTGGCCATAGATGATGGTATGGACACTAGATTATGGTAGGACCATCAAATTGTGATCTTTTCTGAAGGACAGTCAGGGACATTAATTTTTTAGCATACTCTGTGAAGTGCTACATAAACTGTTATAATTATCAATATACATTTTTATAAAGCTAAGTGCAATCTATGACAGTTACTAGACCTGTTTGCTGCAAGGCTGTAGTTATGTGTATGTTTCCCCAGGCAGATGTCATGTGTGTGGCACTTAGAAGATTAAATTAAAGGAATCTGTATATCACTCTCCTGTGTCACAAGATACACAAGGGAAGTCAGGGATGAATTGCTACTCTATGAAGTGGAATTCTGAGTAGCAGAGCAGATACATATAGCTAACATTTCTTCATATGGTATCTGTTATGTTAGATTAAAATGGATCTCGGTGCAGACAGATTTCCTTAAACATTCTCTTGGCATCTTCTCTCAGAACAATGGAAGGCAAGTTGATTCCACTGAACATGTAAACAAATGATTACAAAGTTTAATATACTGTACAAATGTAGGGGCTTGCAATTGTAATATGTGAAATGGTATTACTATAAAGTAGTTTGCATTATATATTGGTGGTGCTTCACTCAGTGCATTCCTCATTGGTTTCTATATTTGTATGCTTACATTTTTTCTACAGTTGACTATTTTAATATTTACTTTTAATACCAGAAAATGATCTTTGTTATTATTAACCACTTTACCCCCAGCGGTACGAATTTCTCTGCCCCTTTTTTCCCTCCTAAAATACCAGGGACGGAGAAATCCGTACCTTCCGCGCTACCGCCGCTGTCCGCGCTCCCGCCGCTCGTGCGCACGCACCCGCCGCTCGTGCACGCCGCCGCCCGCTCGCCCGGAGATCAATGGACGGGAAAATCCATTCCCGTTCGTTGATCTAGCCCCCGCAATGATCTGCTGCTTCTTTCAGAAACAGCGAGATCATTGTGCGTCTCCCAGCCTCCTACTGCTTCCTGTAAGCGTCCTTCCGGACGCTTACAGGTCGCATGTAAACAAACACTCTGGGGCCATCTTGTGGCCAAATAGTAAACTACACCCTAAAAGCATTTTACATATACAAACATTACATTTACACAATAAATTAACTCATTACCTCCCACACTCCCCAATTTTTTATTTTTTTTTTGTAATTATAAAAAAAAAAAAAATACAATAAAAAAAAAACATAAATAGTTACCTTAGGGACTGAACTTTTTAAATATTTATATCAGGAGGGTACAACACTGTTACTTTATAAACTATGGGCTTGTAATTAGGGATGGATGCAAAACTGAAAAAAATGCACCTTTATTTCCAAATAAAATATTGTCGCCAAACATTGTGATAGGGACATAATTGAAATGGTTTTATAACCGGGACAAATGGGTTAATACATTTCATGGGTTTTAATTACAGTAGCATGCTTTATTTAAAAACTATAATGGCCGAAAACTGAAAAATAATAATTTTTTCCCACATTTTTTCCTATTTCCCCATTAAAACACATTTAGAATAAAATAATTCTTGGCATAATGTCCCACCTAAAGAAAGCCTAATTGGTGGCGAAAAAAACAAGATATAGTTCATTTCATTGGGATAAGTAATAATAAAGTTATAGACGAATGAATGGAAGGAGCGCTGAAAGGTGAAAATTGCTCTGGTGGTCAGGGGGTAAAACCCCTCAGTGGTGAAGTGGTTAATGTTATTATTAATGACAATATTTTTCATTGATTATAACAGGGAGAATACAGTTCCTTGGGTTTTGGAGTATATCTACTGTATCCTATTTGAAGCCAATATCTGAGTTTGGAAAGCAGACTGGTAAGTTCTATGCTTTATGTAGATAATATGTGTGACAAACTTAAAGGACAACTGATGTGAGGAGAATATGGAGGCTTCCATATTTATTTCCTTTTAAACAATACCAGTTTCGTGGCAGCCCTGCTGATCTATTTGGCTGCAATAGTGTCTGGATCCCATTTGAAACAAGCATGCCGCTAATCTTGTCAGATCTGACAATAATGTCAGAAACATCTGATCTGCTGCATGCTTGCCCTGCGTCTAAGGCTGAAAGTATTATGCTGGATACACACGGTGCGTTCCCGCACTCGATGCACCGCTCCATTCCCGTTGATTCGCGGACGCTCGATTATTTCCGACATGTCCAATTCGCGTTTCGATGGATCGTTAGGTCGATTTGGCATACTTTACATGACAATCGACCTAACAATCATCGAAATGGGCTCGGAAAAGCTCCAAAATAATCGAGCAGCTGGGAATCGAGCGGCGCATCGAGTGCGGGAACGCACCGTGTGCATCCAGCATTAGAGGCAGAGGATCAGCAGGACTGCCAGGCAACTGGTATTGTTATAATGGAAATAAATATGGCAGCCTCCATATCTCTCTCACTTCAGTTGTCCTTTAAGTTAGGTTTTAAACTTTACTTTATTCATATAAGTGAACTGTGACACAACATAAAGTTATTGAATTGATCAAGAAGAATGCTATTGGTCCAGATTAAGAGAGTTACTACATATTTATCCTTAAAGCCAACACAACTTCCTGGTACCAACAGCCTCAGCAGACATTACTGAATTTAAAGTGGACCTGAACTCAGAACTTCCTTTCTGCTCTGAAAGATAAGCAACAACTTAACCTATTTTGGTTCCTGGACCTAGTTTCTACGTCCAGGAACCATGCGCGCTACCGCGGCCGATCGCGCGCGTGCACGCGCACTCCCGGCCGTGGATTCGGTAGCCACGGAATCAATGTATCGGGCTATGGTGCCCGATCACTGATTCCTCTCCCCCGCTGAAAAAGCGACAGCTTCTCTCGGAAGCTGTGCTTTTTCTGGCTGTTCCCTCCCCGATGCGTCACTCTAAGCGTGTGCTACGCTTAGAGTGACGTCATGTAAACAAACTCATGGCCGCCATCTTGTGGCCAAAAAGTAATACTACACCTGAAAGAAAAAATAAATAAAAATTAACACACATTTACATTATAAATCTATTGTTTACCTCCCACCCTCCCAAAACTACCCAAATAAAATGTTTAATATAAAAAAAAAAAACATTACAATAAAAAAAAAACATGTAAATATTTACCTAAGGGTCTAAACTTTTTAAATATCAATGTAAAAATGAAATATTTCTATATTTTTTTTATTTTAAACTTGTAAATAGTGATAGATGCAAAATGGAAAAAATGCACCTTTATTTCCAAATAAAATATTGTCGCCATACATTGTGATAGGGACATAATTTTAATGGTGTAATAACCGGGACATATGGGCAAATTTTAATTATGGAGGCATGTATTATTTTAAAACTATAATGGCTGAAAACTGAGAAATAATGACTTTTTCCATTTTTTTCTTATTCTTCCTGTTAAAATGCATTTACAGTAAAGTGGCTCTTAGCAAAATGTACCCCCCATAGAAAGCCTAATTGGTGGCGGAAAAAACAAGATATAGATCAGTGCATTGTGATAAGTAGTAATAAAGTTATAGGCTAATGAATGGGAGGTGAACATTTCTCACGTGAAAACGATGGAACGCGAATGGGTTAATAACCTTTAAATAAACACATTTCTTTAAATCTGCAGCATGTGTACTTTCATAGAAGCAGACATAGGGTTAACATCCTGTGTTTACAAATTCAATGCTCTGCTGAGGCAGCCAGCTGACACAGGGGAGAGATCAATTTACAACTGGTGATTAGAGACAAATGAGGGCAACTTAAACAGACTAAACTCTCTAAATACATACAGGATGCATTTCTCTATGTGTTCCTTCTCTCCTGTGCAAGAGTTCAGGTCCACTTTAAAAACAACTGCCCCCCTGGATAAGTTGACTACATCATGTAAAATATCCATCCACAGTAAACAGATCAAGCTTACAGTAAGCCAGTTCTTAAAGAGAATCTGTACTCTAAAATTCTTACAATAAAAAGCATACCATTGTATTAATTATGTTTTCCTGGGCCTGTCTTTGCTAATTCTGCCACTCCCTGCTGCAATCCTGGCTTGTAATTGCCAGTTTTAGGCAGTATTTACAAAAAAAAAAACATGGCTGCTAACCAGCATGTGATAGGCTGAGAGAAGCTCAGTCCGTGACTCATACAGAGCCTGGAGGGGGCGTGGAGAGGGTGTGTATAGCTTCTGCCTATCACAAGCAGAGAAGCACATTCCTGCCTGAGTGCCTGAGCTCGACAAAGCTGACAAAGGAAAGAAGATAAGATTATATAACAGAGATAATACAGCCATTGTGCATTTAGGAAAGGCTGCAGTAAGACAGACCACATTAGAACAGGTATAGGAAGTATAGGAGTCTCTTTATGCCTCTTCATCTAGCTTCTGGCTCCTGCTCACACATCTGCCCAGCAGCCAGGGAAATATGCCTGCAGCAGCCAGCCACCTGAAATAAAAGAGTGAAGGGCTGAAATGTACTCAATAACAAGTTTCATCAATGAAATGCAGGGTGGGCCACTGCATTTTCATGTAGGAACATGATAAACATATTCCATGCAATGCCTTTGGATGATACATTTTTCTTTTGTGGTCCTTTGGTAGAGGAAAGTAAGCATCTTCCTTGTGTAATATATGTGAACATATTGGTATTACTGTATACAATTCTTAAATGAACAGTTAGCCATATGCAGCATGCTGTGACAAGTATTATCTAAGTGCTTGTCCTTTTCAGAGTTAGTTCTCCCCTTTTCTGTTGTAGAGGACACCGCATATATGGTGGGGGTCGTGAGTACACAAAGAGAGGGATGAATCAAGCAATTTTTATGGTTTTGAGATTTCTTTTGGTAAATAATTTGGAAAATTATCACCTTTAATGACCAGCGTACTTTGTGCCATTGTCAGCAGTGCAGGTGTGTTTAGTTCCTGTCTGATAGCCTTCCTCATTCTTTTGACCAAAAAATGACCTAAAACAACTCCTAATAGCTAATCAGCTAGGTTGATGTGAGCACATCCTCCATCTTTTTTTATAAGCAACGTCACATGATTCCAGCTTCACTTGCTAATGTTGTCTTCCAAGTTAAAAGCAGAAGATAGTATTGCAGGCAGGAAAATTATATTGTGTAGTGCAGTTCTGTGGTTTGCATTGTTAGGAACTATTTCTGCTATGCCCACATTGTATCCATGGCACATTCATTTCACAAACAGCTCTTTTAAGAGGTCATTTGGTGTGTTACTAAGTATATTTGCGGGTGACAGAGTTTGAACATGATAATTACAAGCAACTGGCAGCTCTTTTGTATGCATTTTGTAATGTTTATATTTATAGTTTTGCTGGGACTTTAGCATGCATGTATGTTTTAGCACTGCTATTGGTGAAAGATATGAAGGTTATACTGACTTAGCGCCACCTCTCTTGGCCCTGGCTCATCTGATTCCCTCCTCGACATGCACAGACTTAAATCACCACACCCCAACTCGCACAACTACCCTAGCTTTAGTTTTCTGTCTGACTTTTTTCTTCCCAACATTTTTATCCCAAAATATGTAATTTTTAACCTTGTTCTTTGCCTAAGCATAGTGTTAACCCACACCCTTAACCCAACTCTCAATATCTTGGAATCCGTCGTTATACCCAATCGAATACAATGCTTTCATCTAAACCTAATGCTAGCCCTAAGCTAATCTGGTGTTGAACCAGTCTTGACAATGAATCCCCCAAAATAGTGATGCGTAACAATCAGGATGGCAATGTATAACTGTTCTTACCAGTATGGTTAATAGCCAAGTAAAACATGAAGTTGAACTGTTTTATTTTATTAGGAGGTGTAAAGATTTTACATTAAGTTTTTTTATGTTAATTTTTGTGTGTCATTTCATCTTTTTATTCTGCTACCTTAAGGGCGTTCCTTCATTTTGGAATACTTTTGTTTAAATGAGGTTAAGTTTTTTTTTTTCAGTGTTTAGTTCTGTTAGGGGCAGTGACAGCAATAATAATCTAAAGCAGGCTGTAATTCATTTTTACTCTTTAGAAAACTTAAATAAGAGTTTACATTGAACTTAAGCTGTGTTTAAAAAGAAGGCAAACACACATACTTTCCCCTGTTAATATTGTGATTTTTTTCAACAATATAACATGCTTCATCACTCTGGCTAGTAAAGGTCACATTTTGTAGTGTTTTCTCGTTTTGAAATATTTTGTGTGTTTTGTAAGTTTTATTTAAGCTGGCTGTAAAAGGAATCAGCGGTTGCTTCTGGAGTCATAGAGCGCCTCACAATAACACAGTGACATTGATACATCTCTTAATTCCTAGTTAAACATCCTAGTGCCAGAGCTGAATGGAACAGCATGCTCTGCAATCACTGTGTAGAAGAGGTGTACAATGCTTCAGCCCTCCTCCAATGTCATAGGAAATGAAGAGGGTGAGCAGAACTTATTCACCTACTCAAACGATCTTATTCACCTCAATGGAAACCTGTTTGATTCATGGCAGGGGATGTTCAGGACAGCCTCTAATTATGTAATTGAACAGGTTATTGAGATAATGTGTGAACTAAAATACATGACTGAGCAAAGGCATTTCTGTTCTCCTCCCACTTGTCACATCATTATTACTAAGTCAGCTTTTACAGGGAAAACGGTTTGTGCTGAAGAAAATTATAGGGGGATATATTGTATTTTATACAGATTAAAAACTTACAGGGCTAAATGCTTGCAAGGACAAATACTAAGCTTAAATCAAATGTAAAAATAACAGCTCTAAGGGTGATGATACCATGTCTACTGTCATGATGTGACCCCAAAGAGGGGTCACAATTAGAGAGTGCCAAGTAATGAAAAACTCCACTTACAACAGCAGCACCACCACATATAGTAGAATGTAATACATTATTCATTGTTTACATTCATTATCTTCATTTCAGCGTCAGAAACACTTCGTATCCTACTTAATAAAGTCTCAGGTTTCTGCGTCCGTGCGTGTGTGTGTGTACTTCCACACTGCACAGGCGCTAATAGCGCAGGACGCTATTGCAGGTGGGAACGCAAAAAAGGATACGTTTGGCGCGCAGGTGCATTTTCCGTGTTGACGGTAACAAAACTAGCTGGCGGCGGGACAACAGAGGATCGTGGAGGACTGACGCGGGATAGGAAGGCTGCAAGGGGCTGGCAGAAGCCCCAGGTAAGTGAAAAACGTTGTTTTTTTTTTTTTTTTTTTTAGTATTCAGTTCCGCTTTAAGTAACACAACAGCATGCACATGAGCAGCAATTTTCCAGCTACTCCAGGGCCCAGAGTTAAAAAGGACAGGGTCAAATTTCTGATCTGAATATGTAAACCTGCAGATTTTGTATCCATTGTATGTTCAGCCATACGTTGTCTGTGAGGGCATGTAGCCATACTGAGACAAGCACTTCACTTACATAATGAATGCATGAGTGACTTACCCACTGAAGTGGAGCCACAACTTCTTCCTAAGTAAAAGTCTGTTGTTAGTAACAGCTCCGCGTACTGTATCTTTTAAGCAGAAAAGAGTTGCATGCTTTTCTCTATATGTAGTTACGTTTTCAAGTATTGACCCTGCTATTATAACCAGATACTTAAGATAGGATTATTTTTAATTTGCTTCACTTCATTCTTCAAGTCACTTATGGATTTCACTTGTGTGACTGCTCCCCCCTTCATTGCCAGAATTAAGACGTATATCATCACAAGCTCTCACATAACAACAGTTAAGACATCTTATACTTGATGTGTTGATCAGATACACATTAGCTGTCACTTTTAGATATCTCATTGAGAGTTTTATGTGAGAGATTTGTCTTTACTTCTTTTATATATGAGTCTCACTGATATGTATTAGGGTCCCTTATTAAAGGCTTGGTTCACACATAAAAAGGTGTCCAGTCCTGTCCTGGCATCAGTTTTGCATGTGTTTCTATGGATGTGTTCATAAATCTGTACATTTCCGGTTCGGTCCAGTACTGTCAGTTTTATATCAGCTTTGTATAAGATTCTATGAGTGTGCTGACACATGAAAGGTGTACATTTCTGCTCCAGTCAGGTAAAATTGATAGAAACCTGATGCAAAACTGACAGGAACAGGAAGTATTGCACCAGACCAGAAATTTGTTGATGTATGTGTGAAACATGCATACAGTTTGTTCTGTGAGGGACATTGTGCTGCATTAATAGATGTAACAGTAGGGGGAGCAGTTTTCTAAACTTGATCGCTGATACATTTTAATCAAACAGAACTGAAGCAAGACTTAGGAGGTTTTGCTGCACTTTCGGATGATTGCAGAACACCCACCTTTTTTTCAGTCTGGAACAGTTTATAAATCCTTCCACTCATTGAAGAGTGCTAGCTTTCGGTTCCTGTGTATTTTTAGAGCATGAGACATTTAAAGCACCCAGGATGTGGTTACAGTTTTTGCTTGAGGGGATGGGGGAGGGGTAGTCAGGCAATCATGGACAGCTAAAGATATTTTAAAGGGATTATTATATTTCTACTCCAAATTTCTTTAAGCTAAATACCGTAATATTCTTTTGTTTGCTTATCACTGTTGATTATCCTCCATACTAATGCTCAGACCACATGTTTGGCTGGAATTAAATAACTGAATTTTCTTCAGTAAAATGCAAGTTATTTAAACTATCCAGCATGAAGATTAACTAACCGCACACAGCAGACACCGCCATTCAAAGCAACTGACATGAATATTACTATGCACATTATTTACACACTCCATATACTGTAAGAAAATCTGATTGTTTTCTGCACTGACTTTCACCCTTAATCGCCTTCAGTGGCTTGAATAGAACGCAAAATTACTTACAGATTTCAGAGATTGTTGGATGATGATCCACAGTTTCTGTATACCACTGCAAGATTAATTTCACATTAATCTTCCAATAATCCCCTGCAGTCATCTTCTAAACTAAAATCATCTGGAAGCTTCTAAATGTATAAAATACAACAAAACCATAAATATTAATGCAGGGATGGACAGATCCCTGGAGGCAGGTAGCCTAAAAATGATTGCCGGCTCCAAAATGTGAGGTCTTACTTTAGTGTTATTTAAGTTAACATGAATCATTCACCCCATCACAGTATCTCATCGTATTGCACTTAATTAGCACTGACATGATTATCTGCCTCTTTCCACTGAAATGAACAGGCGTTAATGCATGGTTCGCAGCACTGCACATACATCCCCAACAGTCTTCTTACTTTAATATAATGGGCTCTGGATATCTAGCACAATGCCTTGAGAGCTAGTTTTTGCAATTATGCCAATGCAAATGGATGAGCACATGCACAGCAGCCTGAGATTTTTCATACTTTCCTGGCTCTGCATCAATACATGCGAGCACAACCACGATATTAAATCATTTCATCTTCTTGCCTGCAGGCTTTAGTTTTTTTATAAATACAGATCTTTTTTTCCCTCTGCATTGCATTAGATTACCTAGAATGATTTATAATCGCAGTATTTAGTGAACCAATCCCATTGTATTACTTCCTGACAGTGTGTATACATATACCTTTATTCCTGACGCAAATAGCAGATACATTATTAGGTATAATATTATGTGCTGTATTAGACTTATTATGATATAAGGATAGTATCTGAAAATCCCACTAACATACTCTACAAAGCATAGATTGTGCCAATACCTTTGTTATGCAAATATGTGGATATCACTGATTTATTGTAAATTACTGATGCACATCGCCTTTAATACTCTTGGATTCAGGATCAACCAACTAAAATATTTGGTGCAAACTTAGTTCTTTATTTGCAGTGATAAGAATTAATAGAGCGTTCAATGAAATGGTATACCTGTAGTAGTATGCTGGAGAATATAGTGCTGTTTAGTATACGTTTGTGTGTACTGGTGCTGTGTTTGTTGTTGGGGAGCTTGTATAGCTTTACATCTGTTATTTTATAGACCACTGACTTACAAAGCCCATTAGCAGATGATATTGGCCAATCCACAACTCCAATATAGTCCACCACAAGTACATTTTATGTTTACTCAAGTTTTATTAAAACTTCAAAATAGACAAGTACACAGAAACATGCCACATACTGGTCATAATAAATACTGGTCATAATAAAAAGACTTGCCATCTTGTTATCATGACCAGTATATGACAAGCCAGGAGAATGGACACTGAAATGACCAGAAAATCACAGGGGTGCAAAGACAGCAAATGACATGTCACAGAAGTCAGATGACAATATCAATATCAAATGAAGAGAAAACTATAATAACCCAGAACCTTCACTGCGGAGTCACTACACCCAGTCAGCAAACAAAAAAATACCCACCCAAGGGGCTCCCAACCCAATCCTGACTCCACAAAACTATGTAAATAAGGAAGCCAAATGGGCAATATTAGTCTCCCATTATAATAAATCATCCAAACTTCCCATTTGTTGAAGAAAAGGACAAATTATCTTGCAGGGTATAAGCAAGTTTTTCGTTCAGCATAACTTGATCAAGACGATGGGCAAGAAGATCCAACAAGATAGAAGGCTTTTGCTTTAGACCCGGTTCACATTAGCCTTTTTTCGCAGAGCTGGCCGTACAGATCCGGCCATCAGGATCAGGTAAAAACTGTCATTTTTTAAAGCCAGTGTTCTGTAAACTGTCAGTTTTCTATTTGCTCCTAGGGAGCTGCAAAACCATCAGTTTCCGTTCAGCTGGGCACAACGGTCCAGAAAAATAGGTTCTGCAGCATTTCTTGTCCGTTGAGCAGAACGGACAACGGATTCATACAAGCAGATGGATGTGAACGGATCCATTGGTTAACTTTGGATCCGTTCGCATACCGGACCGTTTGTACAGTATACGTTCCACTTCAGTTCCGCTCACCACTAATGTGAAATGGGCCTTAGATAACGAAGAAGGGGAGACCAAAAGGAAGGCCAAATATTTAGAAATAGGGCAGGCTACTAGGAGAATAGCTGTAAACATATCCTCTACATGCTTCCATAGTTTCTGGGCCTCCGAGCAGTCACAAAAAATGACCACAAATAAATTTTAGTGCAGTCTCTATAAAACAGTCTATAATCCAGGACATGAGGCCCTGGCATGAATATTGTTTTTTAGCTGGATGTCAGAGATGGCCTGTGAGAGGAGACACCTGTTCCTCTTATGAAATGGTAATGATGCGCATATTAGACATTCATATCTTGTGCTGCCTTGGATAATATATGGTGAATGGCTGTGGCCCCAACAACAAAATATAAACATGCAGGGGTCTAAAGCTTTATTGTTGTCCTAAATATCTCTGAGCTCCCACAGTCTATACCATCTGAATTAGTTTGCTGGTCCTGTCCGTCAGGAGAAAAAGAAACTAGAGTAGAGTGGCTTAAAAGGATGAAAGGAAACAGCGTAGATTGTCTGTGTAGTATTGCCTATTAGACTGACCAAACATAACAAAGAAGAGATACTTTGCCCTTTCATTAGCAGCAATGAATATTGAAATGAAAAGTTGTTGCAAGATGTATGATAAGGTTTTGTTCTGGACAAAATGAGGAATGTGTCCGTTTCATCTTGTTTTGTTGGAGAATAAATTGATAATATATGTAAGGTTTTGTCACTTAGGCACTTAGGTATAATAAATAATTATATTTGAATATATTACTTAAGGGAACCTGAACTGAGAGGAATGTGGATGCTGCTATTTTCATTCTCTAATAATGCCAGTTGCTTGACTTCTGTGCTGATGCTTTGTCTCTAATACTTTAAGTCACTGGACCAGAATAAGCTTGCAGATCAGATGCTTTGATTTGGGTCTGAGATTGACAATTAGAAGTGCCCTATAGGGAAGTAGTATTCTTACCTCCTCATTGATTATACTTAATGTATTGAATTAATATTCCTTTAATGGCACACAATGTGTTTTGCCGGGTACTGCTGGATTCTTCAGGTGATTTCTTAAAATTATATAGTTAGTGAGATGAGCACCTTTTTAATACCAGACTCAGTTCCTCACTCTGCAATTTATTAAAAGCTTATTTAGGGCCTGTACACACTTAAAAACGCAAGCAAAATCGCATGCGTTTTTAAAATCGCAGGTGCATGTAGTTTTAAAAACGCATCGTATGCCTGCGTTTTTGATGCGTTTTTCTTGTAATTGCTGATTGGCTAAAGAATCCTTTGTTTTTTTTCTAGTTTATATTTCAACAGGAATCAGGAAATTGCAGAGTCTTCTGGGATACTGACTTCTGAAAAACGCAGGCAAAAACGCAAGCGCATGCGTTTTTAATGCGTTTGTAAAAAAGCGCAGCAGGCACTGCGATTGCGTTTTTCTAAAAACGCATCGCACCAGTGTGTACAAGTCATCACGATTTTCATTCTTTTACAAAAGACCTTGCGATTTTAAAAACGCATGCGTTTTTAAAAACGCAGCGCAAGCGCAGCAGTGTGTACAGGCCCTTAAAGCCCCAGCTCAGCCTCCCAATTTTTATGCAGATGATTCTAAATTTGACAATGTATGCTTTGTGCATTTCATGTCTGTCCTTTTCTCAAAAATCATATTTAACATACCTTGTCTGCTGGCATCCAGTAGTGTCTTATTGCCAGTAGAGTCGGAATGACATCTCCAGAACACATCAGATCACCTGACCCAGCCCACTTCTCTCCACTACAACTCTACAGTTGTGCAGTTTCTCCGTCCTCAGTGTGTAAGGAAGCATTTAACCCTTCTCATACCTTCTTATTGGGTAAGGGATTTTTTGTAAATATATATGGTTTTCAGTGTTTGTTATTGCAGCCATAAAGAAAAACAGGTGCAAAAACATGTGTATACCATGCGCAGAAACATGTAAGAATGCTTGCTCCCTCATGGGGAGGATTGCAAATCCTGATAAAATCTGCACAGAACAGGAGCAGAATCTAGGCCTTTATGCTGTCCTGTCACCACTGTGTGTGCTGTTGCAGGGCTTCCTTTTGTTAGAACGGATGTAGGTAGCGGAATTATAAAAGTGCAGATTGCTTTGTGCAGTTGTTTGACTCTGTAAGCTACCTTGAAGATAGAATAATGACATTAATTTACTACAGAATTTAATAAGAGGAAGTGTCTTCTAGAGGCCTCCTTTGGTCATTTACAGCTTTTAACACGTTCCACAGTTTCTGCAACTTTTATGCTTTTCTGTGCACTTTCTGTTCATTCACTTGCCATCATTTGTTCTTTAAAAAAAGGTTTGCAGTCATTCAAATTATTGTAAGGGTATTCAACAAGAGAAGTTGTGAACATGTACTGTGTATGCCTTTGTATTTAGTAGAACCACGAAGTAGTGTTTGACTGTAGTCTAGAGCATTTCAGAATTCAATAAAGGTAACTTCCATGACTTTGAGTGTCCTTACAGGGCACAAATAGTTTAGTAATTGTCACTGTCGAGGCCTGTGGAGTGACTGTGGTGTGCTGAGGCGAGGGACTCGTACAGTGCTGTACTAGAGCAGAAAACTAAATAACGAAAAATATCACCCTGCATTCGCTTTGTAGATGAAAACAGAAATAATTCAGTGTGTGAATATTTATGCTGATATTTCCAAAAACAATAGGCAAAGGCTATAAAAACATTGAAGAGTTTAATATTTTCAAGTCATTTATTTAATCACTAGTACTGAGCAATCTGGTTGAGGAAATTTTTTGGTCAACTTTAGAAATAGACATATACGGTAGTTTGATGCTGAAGCAGAAAGTATACGAGCCACAAAGTCAATTCCTTTTAATTGCAGAATTGCAGAATCACTGTACACACCAAGTATAACATGACTGTGTAAACTTGCATTGAAAAAGAGTACAGTACATGCACGGAAAAAAAAAAAAAAAACTTTTGGACCTGGCAACCTTACTGAAAAATATATTTTATTGACTTTGACAAGACATAAGAAATAAATGTATGAATTTTGTCTCCACTATTGCTGTTGTGCTTTTCATGAAAACTACTGAATCAGAAATTGCCTAATTACGACTGAGTAAATTATTTAGAGAGGCATTCATATAGGGGCATAACTACGAATCATGGGCCACTCCAGGCAATTTGATTTGGTAAATTTATGTTCATACAATCTTCCCCTCTCCTTATGGTCACAGTCAAGTAGCCTATATGCTGGGGTCACATAACTAGTCAGGCTCCCACCCAATGTGGCCTCAACACCTGCTCTATAGTAGGAGGCCACTGTGTAGGAAGAAAGGTAAGAAGTTGGAGGGCCCCATGTCTCTGGTTTCCCATGCAGCAGTAAAGCCTGCTCCCCCTATGGTTACACCTCTGCATTCGTATTACATACATGTTGGTAAGATTGTTTCATCCATCACACTACAACATATAGGCACAGAGTTACAAATGATATGAAGATTTACAGGGTAAGTCTTGCATGTGCACATCCACGCCACCCCAAGTCAGATCTATCGGATAATCCTTCAATTAAAACACATTTCCTTAGACACTTACAGGAATGTTCACTGGACCAGCTAGCTCTCTCTCTCTCTCTCTCTCTCTCTCTCTCTCTCTCTCTCTCTCTCTCTCTCTCTCTCTCTCTCTCTCTCTCTCTCTCTCTCTCTCTCTCTCTCTCTCTCTCTCTCTCTCTCTCAAACACACACACACACACACACACTTTTCATACAAAGAGATACATACTGTACATTAAATTAGACAGTTGGCAAAATACATTACTGTCTGTCACTTATTTCATGCGTTGCTCAGAGGATACGAAACAACTCCTTTAAGCAATGACGTCTGAGGTGCAAGTAGCTCCTTCAAACTGTTTCTAAGTTACAAGACATGTCTTTAGTGACAATTAGCCCAACAGTGCTGCCCACAGGATATACCCCCTCTACACTACTCTCCAGGCAGTAGACATTAGTAATAACTGTCATTTTTAAGTAGTACAATCCTTTCATAAACCACTCCAACAGCCCATCACTTTAAAATATAAAGATGCTGATTAGTGCAAATGGTGACACCCAATGGGTGGAGTCAGAAGGGGTGTTGCATGTGTTGCATATATAACAGAGTGCATGACCCTCAAAAATGTGAGATAGAGAATTATTTTTGCCAATTCCTTGCATTTGATACCACAATCAACAATTTAAACATGAAATCAGTTTCCAGCAAACTGGTTGCTTATCCACATTGACTGCTCCTTTGATAAGATTATAATTATTCACAATATACCGTATGAGAATGTACTGTCAGTTTTGCTGGAACTAAGTATTTGTACAGTGAAGATGTTTGTTTCTTGCAAGTGTCAGTTTTAGTGTATAAAAGAGTAATTCTAATAATGCTCTAAAGAACAAATGGTACAGACTTAATATGATTAAATAATTTATGTTTTTCTCCAATGAATATTGTAACGATCGGTGAAGCACAGAGAGGATCTGATTACCAGTGATCTGCAGAACCACTGGGAATACAGATGTATACCAGATTATACGTGATCTGCAGTATCACTGATAATCCGATATACTAGCTAACCTCTGTTCACCTGAGTAGAGTGTAGTGTTTTGGTGTAACAGTAACACTTAGAGGACAGGGCCTCAGTACAGTAAGGCGTACTGTACAGATTCCTTCCGCAAACCTGAGCTCTCCAAGGCGGGAGGAGTCAGGCTGCCAGCGGGAAGGATATACTGAAAGTAACCCTCTGGCGGAAGGGTCACTTAACAGAACGAGGAACCGCCTCTAACAGTAAGGTCGGTTCTCGAGGTCGGACAAGCCAGGTCGTACACACACGGACAGATAAAGTACAAGATCAGGAGGCAAAGGCGGAGTCAAAGTACAGGCAGGGTTCAGCAACGGGGTATCAGAAATATCGGGGTACAAAATCAGGAGGCAGAAGCAGAGTCAAGGAACGAGCCGGGGTTCGGCAACAGAGTATCAGAAATATTGAGGTACAAGATCAGAGTTCAAAAGGGTAGTCAAGGCAGGCAAAAGTCATAACAAATAAAAACAATCAAACTAGTACTTTAGCTATCAACAGAATCTAGCTAAGTGTAGGATTACAGCTCCAGCTGGTCCCGGCACACTTGCGGATCTGACTACAGATCTGGGTGCTCCCACATATGTGATCGCACGCCAGACAAAGAGCAAGTGAACAACCAGCAGTGTATATACTCTAGGACCTTTCCAGGACCTCCCTAATTGCTGGTCCAATGAGAGCAGTGGAATTTGTCAGCTGACCCAGCTGGCCAGCCGACACCCTTCTAACTGCTATTTAAACTCTGCCTCTGTGCTCGCGCGCGCGTGTAAGTCTGAATCTTGGTGGACTATCAGTCCCAGCCACACCAGTACTGTCATGCAATGTATCTAGTGCGGGGGCCGCCTCTGATGCGGATTCCGCCGTTACCAATGCGGATTCCGCCGCTCTGCCTAAGCGGCATGCGGCGGTTTTTCCGCGTTGTGACGCGCTGCTGAACGCGGAAACAGCCGCCTCATTGTGAGAGACGGCGGCTCTTCCGCGTTTCCTCACAAATATATCACTGAGTTGCGTTCAGAGGTGTTATATTTTGACGATAATGGCATTTCTGGTACCATCCTAGAGGCTGTCACAGTCAATTTACACTATTTTTTAATTCGATTTTGAAGAGTTGAATGTTAATCAGAAGACCTTAGCTTTATAACTTAATCATATCAAATGCATTTTTATTATAGCACTGATAGTATTAACATTATTGTCTTTTTTATATGTATATCATTCCACTTAAGTTCAGGGCCCTTTTACACTAGCAGGTGATCCCTGCATTGTGTTACCCTATTTTGCCGCAGGAGGCCGCAAAGACAATGAAAGTCTTTGGATACTATCATACTTATTGCAGTCCCTTGTGGTGTGCCTAAAGTATCCGCATGTTGCTTAGGGTAATGGAAGTCTATGGGCGACACACATAGTAGAATTTGTTGGTATGTTGCAGCGCACATGTGCAGACCACCAGGAATCACAGGGAAACCCAGTGACGTACTTCCTGCCCAGCAGGGAGTATGTCCTTGAACAGTGGGCAGTGATGTGCACTCTGCCACAGCGTCACATGTTTGGCTCACAGTGATCTCAGGGTCAGGAACCAATGAAATTGGCTCCTGATTGGCTCACAGAGTTCTGCTGTCATAGCGAAAGCAAAGCAATTGGGCTGCAGCGGTGGGAAAGCAGCATTATTGATGGTAGTGGCAGGAGCAGTAATTGAAATCTATGGTCTGGCAGGGATAACTGGTACCAAACAGGGCATCGATTTCAATTACCAACATGGGAAGGGGTTAACAAAAATCAGACTTTGTCTTAAGGTTTTGATTTACTGGAAACCTTCTGCCCGATGTAGCAACGGAATCCCAAAACATAACCAGGCCACTTTCATATTTCACAGTAGGTATGGTTTAGAGCCTCTTATTATTGCCAGGGCATAGATTTCAATCTCTCATGGCTCATCGCCCTCCGTTACTGCTAATGACAGCTGAGCTCCAGGTGCTGGTCAGGAGCCAATTGGTTCCTAAGCCAATCACAGTGATCATGATTGAAAAGTGAAAAAAGGCTCTGGTCCTTAAGTTACCAGTGCTTGTGGGTCCATAAAAGGTTAAGGTAGAGTTCTGTGGAAAAACTGTCAGCAGTATATTTTTAATTTAAAGAAGGACTGTAAGGTAGAAATAAACTCACCACCAGTGTGAAGCTGATGGCAGGTTTGTCAGAGAAAACCCAGTTCTCCGAGGGGTAAAAGTCCTGCTGCCAATGGAAATCCAGCTGAAAAGGTAAAATCCCTCACACTCAGTGGTTTTCTTAATTGATATTAAAGGCCCAGGCCCATATGCAATTAACCTTTTCTCTTGAGTTTTTTCTTTGAAGATCATTTTTCATCTTCTATTTAAAATAACTTTCCAGCACTTTTCAACTGAAAAGTATCAAAAAGTTGGTGAAAAACTAAATTATTTTGAGTATTTTCTTGCTTTCTGGTTGCTTAAAGCGGACCCAAACCAAACATTTTTTTAATTCAAAATATTTAGTTGCACCACTCTGACACATACAAAGATAAATAAACACTCCTTCAAGCCTATGAGCATTTCAGTGCATGCTTTTCACCCTTCTCTTTTCATAACTAGGGTTATACAGGTGGCAGCCATTAGCAATTCCTCCTTCGCCGGACACCACCTACTCCACCAGTTTGCCGGATTCTGTCCCAGCAATATGAAAGGAAGGGAGGGGTTCCTCCAATAAATGTAAAATATTTTATATTTGTCATCATGCAGTTGAAAAAAGGCTGCTATTTATTATTATAATTTAGAAAATAGATTTTATTTCTGAAATCTTGTATTTTTAATTTGGGTCCACTTTAACCAGTTCAGCCTTCAGAAGTTTTTCACTGTATGCAGCCAAGCAATTTTCACCTCCCATTCATTTGCCAATAACTTTATTAATACTTATCACAATGAATTGATCTATATCTTGTTTTTTCAGCCACAAATTAGGCTTTCTTTGGGTGGTGCATTTTACTAAGAATATTTTTTTTCTAAATGCATTTTAATGGGAATATTAATAAAAAAATGGAAAAAAATCATTCTTTCTCAGTTTTCGGCCAGTATAGCTTATAATAAATAATACAAGCCATCATAATTAAAACCCACATTTTTTCCAGTTTTGCTTCCATCACTATTTACAAGCTTATAATTTAAAAAATATTATTAATATATCCTCTTGACGTGCATATTAAAAAAGTTTATACACTTAGGTAAGTATATATGTTTTTTTTATTGTAATTTTGTATTTATTTTTTTAATTAAAAATTTTATTTGGGTATTTTTTGTAGTGTGGGAGGTAAACCGTTAATTTTAAATGTAATTGTTTGTGATTGTATTTAAAAAAATGTATGTAGATGTAGTTTTACTATCTGGCCACAAGATGGCCTCAGTCAAAAAAAAGTCTTCCTGTAAGTGAGCTCTCTCGCTTCCAGGAAATATAAGGAGAACTTGAAACTTTTTTTTTTCTTTAGAAAGATTGCAGCTTCTAATAGAAGCCGTCTGTCTTTCTAACAAGGTCTTAGATCAATGCGTTTCCATTCATTGATCTCTGGGCTAACGGGCAGCAGCACGGGAGCAAGCGGGGGCGTGTGCACGATAAGCCATGGGAGCGCGCAGCAGCGTGGCTGCAGCCTTTTGGACGTATCAGATACATCCAAAAAGCTAAAGTACTTAAAAGGCATTTTATTGACAGGTTTGAAAATATCACCTAGGAGAAAACTCAGGAGAAAAAGTTAATTGCAAATGGACCCAGCTAGCGCAGCACTCATACCTTCTACACACTCCATTTTTAGGGTAGGATGGGGACCCCCAAACTACCTCTGTGCCAAATTGCAGCTCCCCTGCCCCACTGGGTCCCCTTAATAATCTATCCTCAAAATGTGGAATATGTAGGAAGTATGAATGCTGAGATATTTGGACTTGCATAACAGTAGCCTATTTATACTGTAGAAAAGGTGAGACAAAGCAATCTGGATACACTTAGGTATTTATATAAGGGAAACAGGGGCATCAACTAAGGGAGCAGGTCTGCATGCCAGTAGTAAACATGATTCATCCCATGCTGCATGAGACACTTTTTCTACACCACACTGACAGGGTAAGAAGATTTTCTTTCTCTGTTCTTCTCATCATTACACACTCTCTTTTCCTTTATTTTGCCCCCAAAAAACTCTCCTTACAGTTCCTCTTTAAATAACTTAATGTGGCTAAACATTTTCTTCTCCCTAGGCACAAAGTTTAATTTCTGCTTCTGACCACATGGTCATTTGTCTAAAACCATAATGCCATGGGTCTACTAGGAGTCTCATGTGACTCCTTCCCATTATTCATTTTCACTGGTCAATATATTCATCTCTGACCTTGCCAACATATTTGCTGGTGGTAAAGTGTTACATAATGTTGATACCAAGAAAGAAGCACCTTCGTTAGATTAAAGGTGCTCTCTTCTCCTAATCTAGTTATACTTGCATGAATTCAGAAGTATTTGGATGCAAAAAGTTACTTTCCATCTAAGAGAGCACAAGACAGTCGGCCTTAAAGTAGAGAAAGCATAACTCTGACCTTGTCCATTGGTATGTGGCAAAATAAGTTGTCCTTGCCAGAAATGTTGCTTCTACGCAATAACAGAATTGGGGTTATTTAACAATGAAACTTGTTATATTTTCCACGTATCCAGTCCTACATCCCATTCTACTGCTAGTGGCTAGATAATGTAATGTTTAAGGGCACTGCCTGACAAAGAAGCCCTGGGAGCAGATCTCAGCTCTTTCTATTAAGTAAGGTCTTATTGGGCAAGACTCCCTAACGCTGCTACTATCTACTGTGTGTACCCTAGTGGCTGCCTCGCAATCGCTTTGAGTCCAACAGGAGAAAAGCACTATACAAATGTTGGAATTATTATTATTACTAATAGGCTGCAGAAATGCTTAGGTACATAAGTTAGAAATTATTCATTTGCATTTCTCTACTCCTGCTTACCAATTAGCAGATGAATTTTGATGTGCTAATTGATATCCTAGCAAGAAGCAGCTGTGCACCCCAGCTGTCTGTGCTTCATAAAGACCTATGCTTGAGAGGAATATGGAGGAAGGGAAAGTAAAGAGTCTACTGACAAATTGATTAAACTAGAGTGTAGACCACTGGGAGGCACAGACTACACAGTCACTATGGTTGACTGCTGCCAGTGTTGAGTCCCTTAACACAGTCATAGTGTAAACCCAGTGATCTCCTGATGCACCTGTTAGAGTCTATACAATTATTTCTGAAGCAGTTTTACTTGAATCACTTCTTATGTTCCTTGGATTGCTTCTCTGCTGAATCATTTTAAGACACAGTATTATTCTTCAGCACAATTATATTAACATGAGAAACAAAAACAAAACCACCTTTCCTAGAATAATGATTGTCATGTTGACATACTTGGCATCCTTAGTGACTTTGTTATGCTAATAGGCACAGCCAGGACTTTGACATCATGTGCAACCTCTACAAGCAGAAAAGCAGAGATATTTATTTTATATTCCAGCACCTCATGTTTATTTATAAAGATTTCAGTTTATTTTAGTAATGCCCTACTTTCGGCCACAGCCTTTGAACATAATTGAATGCACACATAATCATTCAGAGGATACATGTATGGACACTGAAGAGTAAACATGTAATAAATCTATATTATATATCTACAGCAGCAGAATACATCATTCCCATGTTTTGTGTCTTAATGCTGAACAGAGATGTAATGGGTGTGCAGTGACGGCAGTAGATCAAGCTAAAGTCATTATTTACAGTATACTTGCATTAATGGCTCAAAACTAGGTATTTAGATATAAAATGTTACAGAATTCAGTTCAGGGCAGCTGTCTTAAAACAGAACTGAAGTCAATGCACGATACAAAAGACCCGATTTACTAAGGTGTCATTGGGAATGATCACTTACAGTTTAATCTCTGATGGTCTCCATTTCAGATGCCTTAGTAATCTTGTCTAATGTTAAGTAAACCATATATTATAGTGTTGCGTGCTCCAGTTCTCACTATGCTAATACAGACGACCCCCTACTTACAGTACAAATTGGTTTTATTCCAGGAGGTTGTTTGGAGTTGGATTTGTTTTTAAGTTGAGTTCTGTGTTAAATATGGTGAGATGTGTATAAATGATTCACATTATGACAACTCTGGATTTGGACATATAGGGCTCGATTCACAAAGCCGTGCTATGCATTTAGCACGCAATGTGACGTGCACAAAGGTTTACGTGCACAATTGTTTGCACACGCGTGCTTACAAAGTTATGTGCACGTTACCGCGGCACAATGCGCGCAAGCATGGCTTTGTGAATCAAGCCCATAGTATAAACTATGTTTTTAGTTATTTTCATTGTGCTTTTAAGGTGTTTTAAACTACTTGCAACAGTTTATACAATATCGTAACATTAAATGACAAAAAGATGTAATTAAAAACAGAATTGTACATTTTGTGCATGAAGACAACTTTATTTGTATCTCTGAAATGTTGTAACTCAAGTCGTTTGTAAGTAGGTGACGATCTGTATTTACATTTGCACAATAGATGCATAGTATCAGCAGATTCAAATGAAGGTGCCAAAATATGTATATATTAAATTCAAAGGGGAGAAGGTAGTGAAATAATTAAAAAAAATAAAATAAACCAAGATAATAGAGCAGGTAAAATGAGACTCATTATCTCATGACTACACTTTTCGTGACATGCACTGCATTTCTTCAGGTCAATCATGAAAGTAAAAAAGAGTGAAGATGCTCAGCTAAGTGCCTCTGTCATGGTGTTGGGGGAGGAGGGGGGGTTAACTTCCAACTGTGTACCAAAGATAAGTGAATGGTTTTATGCTTCCAGAGACAGCACAATTTAGGGTAATAACACTCTTCTTGAAGCTTCAGGCATAAAAAACTTCACATTGTAAAGCTTGCAAACTGTGTGCTTTACAGTGTTACTTTTTTATGCCTAAAGCTTCACTATGAGTGTTAATACAATGCAATTTGTATAATGATATAAGAAAAAACACAGAGAGAAGATTTCACCTCACATGATTTCATTTCAAACTGTTAAATCTGCTTCTGGTAAATAAAACAAAATATAGTTCATTTTATAGATTGGATAAGGTTCTTAAACTGAAAACAAGGAGAATTAGGAGCTCTGATAAATCTCCTATTAGGCATAAGATATCGGCCTCTGACTTGAATCTTCCTGTGTCTTAGAAAAGTTGGTTTGCAGCAGTTACAGGGCTCATTAAGTATACCCACTGTGCATGGCACCACAAAATGTTGCAAAAATATTGCTAGGGTGGCACATAGTCTCATATACAGTCAGGTCCATAAATATTGGGATATGGACCCAATTCTAACATTGTTGGCTCCTTACACAGCCACAATGGATTTGAAATAAAAATGATTATGATGTGCTTTAACTGCAGGCTGTCAGCTTTAATTTGAGGGTATTTACATCCAAATCAGGTAAATGGTGTAGGAAATACAACAGTTTGCATATGTACCTCCCACTTGTTAACCTCCCTGGCGTTATGATTATTTCTAGATTTCGGATCTAAAAGCCGTTAAAACATTTTTTACAAGATTTACACTGTAAAAACAAGGAAAAAAAACATACCACAGAGAGTCCTGCAGCAGCTCCTGCATATAACTCACTCAGGCACAGGATTAACTCTCTGAGTTGCGAATTTCTGTCCCGAGCCTGACTGGGGATTTGCTAAGGAGGTTAAAAGACCAAAAGTAATGGGACAGAATAATAATCATAAATGAAACATTCACTTTTTAATACTTGGTTGCAAATCCTTTGGAGTCAATTGCATCCTGAAAGTCTGGAACGCATGGACATCACCAGATGCGGGGTTTCATGCCTGGTGATGCTCTGCCAGGCCTCTTCTGCAACTGTCTTCAGTTCCTGCTTGTTCTTGGGGAATGTTCCCTTCAGTTTTGTCTTCAGCAACAGGGATGCTCATCCGGATCCGGGTACCCGGGTAAAAGCGGGTATCCGACCATTTTTCCGCTATCCGGGTCGGATCCGGATCCGGATACCTGGGCCACTATCTGGATAGCACTATCCGGATTCTATCCGGATAGCTAGCTGCATAATACGGATACCCGCGGGTATCCGTCCAGATATCCGGATCCGGATACTGTAACTAGTAAGGAGATGATTTAATTCTGCCAATCAGAGGGCTCCCAGCAGAAGCCCTAGCAACCAATCACAGAGGGGAACCCTGGCCAGCCCCACCTGACCTCATTGAGCCAATCAGAGGCCTTCCAGCCTAAGTCCTGGCACCCAATCACAGAAGGGAACCCTGGCCAGCCACCCTGTATATCAAGGAGGGCTGGCATGATGAGACAGATCATACTTTCTTGTGTGGCTGGCTGGTCACTGACAGACTTGCTCCAGTGCTGGCTTAGCAAGTGCTGCATACAGTGATAAACCTAAAGCTTTGAGTGCTAAACGCCTTCACTACACTATTGTTTTATTGTGTTTTTAGCTAGCTAGCTTGTAATTGTTTGCTTTCATTCACTCAGTTAGGTCCTGTCTGTGTCTGTGTAGACCAGCAGGACAGTATATGGAATAGGAGGATTACTGTGTTATTGTATTGTAGTTAGTACTGCAGTTAGTTGTTATGGCGGCGGCCTGGCGGGTACACACGGTGCGTTCCCGCACTCGATTTCCTGCTCGATTCCCGTCGACTCGATTATTTCCGACATGTCCGATTTGCGTTTCGATGGATCGTTAGGTCGATTCGCATGTAAAGTATGCCAAATCAACCTAACGATCCATTGCAAGGCAAATCGGACATGTCGGAAATAATCGAGTCGACGGGAATCAAGCGGGAAATCGAGTGCAGGAACGCACCGCGTGTACTCGCCAGGCCGCCACCATAACACAGTGTGCACTGTCTGTCCTCTACTCTGTGGTCTGTCACTCCGTGCTGATTTGATGTAAAGTCCAACCCAGATTTTATTAAAGTAAGAGTACCCCACATCATCTGGTGACATCATCACGTATAAGTTGTACTATGTCTGCTGGCACCGGCAGCTGGGGGAGGGGCAGCAAGGGCAAGAGGACAGGGAGCAACATTACAGCCACTCTCAGAAGGTCTGCCGTGTCAGTGTCGATCCCAGCGGGCAGCCCACCCTCAGTCAGCGAGCTTTTCGCTCCAGGCGCCGCGATTGAACTCAGGGCTGTTAGCCGCAAGGAGTTTGAGGAGGATGTCCTGGGTTTTGAGGAGGGGGGTATGATGTTGATGATGGGATGAAGGACCGTGACTACCATGCACAGGATACCCGGATACCCGGATCCGGATATCTGGGTACCCGGATCCAGATCCGGGCGGGTAATAAAAAGCACTACCCGAGCATCCCTGTTCAGCAAGTCAAATGCATGCTCAATCAGATTCAGGTCAGGTGATTGACTTGGCCATTGCCTACCATTCCACTTCTTTCCCTTCAAAAACTCTTTGGTTGCTTTTGCAGTATGCTTTGGGTCGTTGTCCATCTGCACTGTAAAGCACCGTTCAGTGAGTTCTGAAGCATGTGGCTGAATATGAACAAATAATATTGCCCAAAACACTTCTGTTTTCATCCTGCTGCTTCTGTCAGCAGTCACATCATCAATAAATACAAGAGAACCATTTCCATTGGCAGCCACACCTGCCCACACCATGACACTACCACCACCATGCAGTGATGAGGTGGTATGCTTAGGATCATGAGCAGTTCCTTTCCTTCTCCATACTCTTCTCTTCCCATCACTCTGGTACAACTTAATCTTGGTCTCATCTTTCAATAGGATGTTGTTCCAAAACTTTGAAGGCTTTTCTGATGTCGTTTGGCAAACTCTAATCTGGTCTTCCTGTTTTTGAGGCTCACCAATGGTTTACATCTTGTGGTGAACATGAACACTCAGTTACGTTTTGAAAATATGTGATCAATGCAGATAAACCTTTCTTATTGTTATGGGGAAACTGAGCCTCTGTCAATAGCCTCTGTCAAATTATTTTGACTCATGAGGCCATTGCATGTCCAAAAAAGGAGCATTCATGAAAAAAAGGCGCCTGGAAAAAAAGGCACAGGGTTTGCTGGTAGTAGAACAGTGCTGAGAATAGCTATATTCTACTACTGAATTTCCATAGTAGAATATCGGTAATAGTTACCGATATTTTACTGTGGCTTAACCTAACCCTACTCTCACACATATCCCTCCACTGAAGGTGCCTAACCCTAAGCCCCCCCCCCTGCTGGTGTCTAACCCTAGGACTTCCCCTTGGTGGTGCTGAACTCTAAGAACCTCCCCCCGGGGTGCCTAACCCTTATGCTGGGTACACACTATGAGATTTTATGGCCGATTTACTGTCAGATCGATTATTTCCAACATGTCAGATTTGCTTTCCGATTGATTTCCGAGCATTTTCCGACCGATTTGCTATTAAAGTGAACGGAATCGGTCGGAAAATGCTCGGAAATCGATCGGAAAGGAAATCGGACATGTTGGAAATAATCGATCTAAAGTAAATCAGCCAGAAAATCTCAGTGTGTACCCAGCATTAGCCCCCCAGTGTGCCTAACCCTAAAACTCCCCCTGGGGGTGCCTAACCCTAAACCCCCCCATGATGCCTAAGCCTAAACCCCCCCGGTGGTGCCTAACCCTAAATCCCCCTCCATAATGTGCCTCCCCATCCACAAAGCCACGTTTAGAAGGGTGCATTTAGCACAGAAAGGGTTGCAGAAAAGAAAATGGCGGAAAACTACATTGTGCCATTGCATAGCCCAAATTTACGCACATAGCGGCTTACCGCGGCTTTGCAGAAGCCACAATTTGCAGCAAAAACTGTAAATTTCGGCACTTGCAAGCGCCTGATAGCGGCCACTACTATGCGCCCAAATTTCTCCTTTCTGCCACTAACCACGGCTATGGAGCGCCCTTTCTTCCGTAAAGGCTCCTGTGCTCTTTTTTCCTGATTCAAAAAAAGGAATCGGTGACCAGCAATAAAAACCTAATTGGGGTTCTTATGTTTCCATTCAGAAAGGGAGGGTAAATTTCCACACAAGAAACACAGCATTAATAACTATAATTTTCCAAGCTGTCCATCTGGTTGTTGGGCTCTAAACTCCACCTACACTGGCAAACAGGCAAATAATCAGTTGAGCCTCAGTGGTCACTACTGCTAACAGTTTGCCATGAAGTGAATGCACTGCAGCAGTGTTTTACTAATATTTATGGGCACATTTCAGAAAAAAACAATCATATGCTGTGATGACTATTGTATTTGGACAAATCTTCCACTATTTGGAGTCTAGTCATTTTTGTTTCAGGTAGACAAACTATTTCAAGTAGATGACACAAGCAGTTTAGTACTTTGCATATTTAGGTAGTGAAGTCATACAAAGATCTTTTAATCTATAACAAGGGCACGGTGTGTAACTGGATTGAAAAGGATTTATGCTTTTTCTGTTCATTGGAGTGGAGGGGGAGGGTCTGAATATCAGCCTTGGTAACACTCACTGGGAACGGTTATTCTAAATGCATAGATATCTGTGACTGTTCTGGAAGAAAAGGACTGAAAATGAGATGGGATATGTATATTTCTTTGTAAGATGTTTTTTAACTATTTTAGAGGCTATACTTAAGCATGCATATTTTTTATTATTCTCGATAATGGGCACCTAAAATATCTTTTTTTTCTTCTTCGACAGCATACTGGTAACCAAACCATCAATATCCGACATTTTGAAATATTGAAAGTATGCATTAATTTTTAAAGTAAATCTGAGACATCCCCTCGGATGCTGCTCAGCTCAGGATTTCCAGTTATTGCTGCTCTAGTAATTCACTTAGATGCATGAAAAATCCCACACACAGAAGAATTGACAGCGAGCATTCAGCTGTGGTATATGACAGGCATGAAGATATTCATTTCATACCACACCTAGATTATCAGCTTGTTAAAATATGCCTGGTTGTTTTTAATACATAACAGCGCTCTCACTGCTGCAACCCCTAATCTGAGATGGTATAAAATGTTCACCTTTTAAAAAGTGTAAATTGTGAAATCTTGGGTTGAATGCACTAAACTGTGGTAAGCAGAATTAGGTGTATAAAGTGTTACCACACGATAAGTAGTGTGCAATGCATTGCAAGTAATGTATTGTATTATGCTCTATTCATTGTGTGGTAAGACTTTACACTCGATATTCTGCTTAACGCAGTTTAGCACATACACTCCCTTAAGGGCAGAAAGCAGAAACTGTGGCTACTTCCTGCTTTAATAATTTTATTTGAAATTGTTATCTTTTATTACACTGGCCTTAAGATACCATGGTCCTATCTGAGTTGATAAGTAGCTTGCACATGCGAGTGATATATCACCTTGCCATCTCACAAGAATTACCAACAAATCCAATTGCCAGTAGCAAAAAGTAATACAACAGCTACACTCCATGTACTTTTAGCAACTTCCCATACTAGCGTACACCATACACAGCCAGCCAGCACACAAACCACATTGGGTACCCGATTTATGTAATTGCATGAATGCTTGCCTCCAGCATATGTAATGCAGGAAAAATTATGCCACAGGATTGATCTCACAAATGACATAATGATGTCCCAACTTTTGCCATCTGCTGTCCAATAGTCGGTTTCACTTGTGCAATGGCTGAGTGTTAGGGAGTATGACTCAGGCGAAAGTCTGAGCGATGCGCAGCCCCCGTGGCTCCCAGTCCCCTCCGTTGCAGATGCCGACCTCTACGCTTGCACAAGCGCCGTTCTTGATCCCGCTCCCATGGTATGGAGTGTACTACGCAGGCACGGTAGTTCTGCGCCTGCGCAGAGGACTCCAGATGACGTCAGCGTGACCACAAGAGGTCGGCATATGCAACGGAGCCACCGGTGCTGTGGCGAAGGACCTATCAGTTGCCAGGGGCTGGAGGAAGTAGGACTAATTTTTTTTAAAAAGCTTGAATGTATCCTTTAAATGGAAGGATTATATACATACATACATACATACTTCCGCTTTGCATTTATTTAATGCCACCATACACAAAATTTGCATTTCTCTAATGCTGGCCATACACAATATCATGGATACATTTTACATACATATTATCAGGGATTTCCTGAACATGCTATTTTCAGTCTGTTTCACTCTAAAGTTACAACGTATAAATTGCATAGTTAAAAAATGAAACAGATTCTTGAAGCCATGAAAGTAGTGCTCCAGAGCATCCAAGAAGACTCCAACCCATGACGCTTAGTAAACA
Source organism: Hyperolius riggenbachi (assembly GCF_040937935.1). Lineage (NCBI taxonomy): Eukaryota > Metazoa > Chordata > Amphibia > Anura > Hyperoliidae > Hyperolius > Hyperolius riggenbachi. Next base: position 221,889,120 of record NC_090650.1, read on the forward strand.
CATTGCAATATGAAACGTCAAATAGGAACAGTTTAACACACAAACATTTCAGAATGGCATGCAGAAAGTATCATTTTACTGCTTTGCAGAGTGGAATGGAACACCTTCCCCCTTCTGCCTGGAAATGTAGGATTTGTACAATGATTGTTTGTGCCGAATATTGCTTTGTACACTAAAGGCTGTTTCAGATGGATGTCTTCCAGCCTCCCGTTCTGCGGTGTCTCATTCGGGGGCTTGCGCAGGCTTTCGGCAGCAATCGGCGGCATCCCGCCACGATCAGTGTTGATGCGGCAGTCAATTGACCCTGGAAGCCACATGCGGCTTCCAGGGTCACCTAGAACGGGGGAATTCAGAACGCCACATTCGCACAAATGGCGGTAGTCGATCCACGCCACCCAATATAAACGTTCCGGTTCACTTGAATGGGAGCTTTTGATGACAAGTTCCGGACACTGACGGTATACGCCCGAAAAGTGTCCATGTGAACTGTCCCTAAAGTAACCAAACTAAAGGGATGTCTGTGCAGACATCTTTAGGACTCTGCTTCTTAGGTTCTCCCACTACTTAGATAAGTACACTCCTCACAAACATAATCTGAAGTACTGTTGGAAATCATAATAGCCTAACACTAACCCCTCTACGCTGATGTCTAATCCTAAATAATAACACTAAGAAATACTCATTTTTGTCATCTCCATACCTTCATCCCGAAAATCCAGGGCTAAAGAAGCATCTGCGCCGTTATGTGTCAGCAATGATGAAGGTGCTGGCGCTGAATCAAAGTTATAAATACTGGACACACAATGTATCCTGATCGATTGATCGAGGAATGTAAAGTGTGTACAGATGTCCTCCAACGTCACTGGCTTTCACTCTAGTGATATGGTAGGAAAACTCACTCTTCCCTAAAGCCATGTGTTGCTGCACAGTCTTCAAAAGAAGTTCCTGCAGTGTGGTGCTACTCGCCCCACCCATCCTAATAGCACAGAGCACGCTGCTGAGTTGGGAGTCAAGTAGAGTGTCTGTGCAGTTCTCTAAAGATTGTGACTAGTGGGAATTATTTTAATTAGCTATCTTTACCTATCAGTCTTTCAACATAAACTGATTTGATATTACACCAGGCTGTACATTGAGATCACTCTTTTCAATCTAAAGTGTTGGGAGCTCCACTTGCTGGAACACATTCTTTGTAAGAAATACTCCTAGGTAATATTTCATAATAACTTTGTTAAAATGTTTTAAAACAAAACCTTTTGTTAATACATCTCATGCTCTTTTGGGATATAATAAAAACTATGGGGATAATACACCATGTTTTTAGTGTATATGTTACGGTCAGAACACGAAGTTTGGCTACTTCGGGATCTGGCCAGCCACTATGCTAAACAACCGGCTGATGTGGCCAGAACAAGAAGAACTGCCTCCTTTCAGACTTTGGCCAGCAAGAACGCAATATGACCAGCCCTGGCTGGCCAAGTCTTGAAGATGCAGCTTGCTATACCTCAGGCTGCCTTGCTGTGCCATACCCTGCAGAGCTGTCTGCACAAAGAAGCTGTGCCCCACCGGAGATGCCTGTGCAAGATAACCAGCATCATCCTACGTTGGGGACATCTGATCTGCCTGCTGTCACCTTCCCTGTCCTTCTGCCTCACGCAGAGCATGCACTGCCTTCCTATGCTGTGTCAATCTCTGCCAGAAGAAGCTGTACCAATGAAGCTGCATGTGCATGGTAATCTGCATCTGTTCAGGGCAAAGATGATTGCACTTTTGCAGACTCAAGCTCGGCATCGAGGCCTGCTAGCAGACACTGTTACTGCATAATCTGCCAGGAAAGCACTAAGCTGCAGCTGGCAGCTGTGCATGACAGGGAAAAGAGAGGTAAGGCAGTAAAAAAAGCTTCAGTATCGGGACTGGGCTTTGCATTTTGTGATCTGGGCAGCTAAAGTCCGGAAGGAGGCGGTTCTAAGGCATTTCTTCTTGTTTTGGCTGCATCAGATTGCCACTTCAGTCAATGGGCATCCAAATCCCGAAGTAGAACCCATTGCCCCCTTCTGTCATGCGTACCAGTGTTTGTGTTTTCAAATCCCAAAGTGGCCAACTTCTAAATCTGGCTGTAAAATATACATTGCTCTTAAATTCCAGTGTTCCTTTTTATGTAAGTAGCTGCACAAAGCAAAAAGCCATGGCACACCTGATACAAAGCAAGTAATTGCAGCAGGCTGGCACTCCCATTTAACATTTTCTGTAAGGACTCCTTTGGAATAGGAGATAAAGAGAGGTGCAGTGTTAGTTAAAACATTTGTAACATATGGAGCTGATTAGCTAGAGGGTAATTTGGAGTTGCTATGATAGACTAAAAATAAGCTTAGACAATGTATAATAACACTTAAACTGTGTCACAAGACGAAAGACTCTGGGATAAAGACATGACCAACTACTTAATCATTCTAAATTGTCAAATTATTCTTTTGTGAATGCAGCATGTTCTGCTCTTTCATAGTTACATTTTCTTATTGTAGATATGCTACTTTTCTAACTGAGATTACCAGATCTGACACTTTGATGCTAGTTTATAATTACTTTCAAGAACCCACTGAAACCATATAATCTCAGAAGAAACACTTAAACTATTGCCTGTCTAGAAATAAAAAAGGGATTACTCTTGGGGAATGTGAGTGCATTATAATATGAGCTTATCTCTTAATGTAGTTGGAACAATACTGATGTATTCACAGTTTAACAATGTTTGGTATTGCTTTGGTCCATCTAGCTACTCCAAGCAGAAGAGATGAGATGTCTCCAAAGGAATCATTTTTTTGGGCGGCAGTTGTCTGCAAGGAAAGTACAGCTATTCTTTGGTTGCCTGCAGCTGAGATATCTATCCCAAAATGTAAAACAAAATAGTTTCACCTACAGATAGTGCTGAATAACCTTTGGCCTCACCCTGTTTTAGGTGTTTCTTGCCTGGCACATGAGGACCCTAGACATTCCTCAGGTGACGCAATGCTCTTAACAGAAATCTCCAGACTACTGTGCACTGACAGCCTAACGTCATGATGACCAGAGAATAGCTCAACTCCTCTGAGCCAAAAGGCAACAGGTGGAATAGGATTCCACAATATCTAACATTTACTTATAGTATCTACCATAAACTCAAGGGCATTATACAGTATGACAAACATGTGAGCATGAAATCCATTGTAGCTAATAAATGGCATGCTGCTTCTTTGGTGCGCTGAAAGGAAAAGATTAACGCATTCCTATATCATATGTAATGGTGTACCTCAGGTTGGCTGCCATTTCTCCCTTTGTTGTTAAACTCCTTACAAAGAATAAGATATATTCAGGAACATCTACTCTAAAGAGATGATCTGCATATTCAGGAGTGATACGTCATGGGAAACCACAGTTGCTTACTTAAAACTGAATTATGGCAAATATCTTATGTTTTAAGTAGGCAAAATAACATTTAGCATTGCTTGTTAATAGAATGCTTTTTTGGTTGTCTCTTTTATCCCTTCATACATTCCTGGGGGTTGTGGGTCACCATGAGCTAGTTGGTTATTCCTGAATGCCCACTCTGTTTTTTTTGTTTTTTGTTTTTTTTTACCTAAAATAATTGGTAAGCCTCTGTGAGGTATTGAAGGGTGCATTGACTTCTCAGCAGAGGGAGTCCATTTTTTCTCTTTGTGCGGTAGAGGCTCCATTTGCATATTGCTTGGTACTGGGCTAATTTCCTCTATAGAAGGTGAGCTAAGATAATCTTACCAGTGTTGGTGCTGTATCCTTACACAAACATCACTAGATATTTCAGTGCCAGAGGTGCCCGATAAAATAGTGAGTGCCAGGGCAGCTATTTTAATGGGTGTCTCCAGAGGCCATATTTCCAATTACACCCGCAAATGGAGGCTAATGACAGGGTGCCTATGGCGGCGCCCACATTTCTCCAGTGACTATTTAGCAGTGAATCGACACGAATATGGGCAGGGGTTGTGGTGGGTTAGGCATCAGCTGGGGGGGATGGGGCGGTTAGGGCTAGGCAACGGTAGAAAGAGGGCTCAAATGAGAGCAAGTTTAGGTTAGGCCATAGTTAAATATTAGTAAAAATGACCAATATTTTACTTTAAGAATTAAACTACTACTGATTCATAGTAGAATATTGGTAATTTACGGATATTCCACGTTCGGTTGCGGCAATTCCCAGCAACCAAATTACCACTGGCAGTAGGGCTATTTGGTACAAGTGGATCTTTAACAATGTAGTGTAGTAGCATATCTGTCATATTGAGAGCTGTTGTACGCAATGTAGTGTTCTAATTGTGAATGGATTTCAGTATTCTGTAGTTAGTCAAAAATGGCTGTGTATTCTTTCTCGTACTACAGCCAGTTGTGTTTTATGGAGCAGTAGTGGAAGTAAAAGTATAGACTGGAGGTATAAAGTGGAACAGTAACTGTGCATACTCCCTTACCTCTAATATAAGCACCTCTGTATGCAATTTCCACATTGTATTCCACTTGTGCTTTGTAAATGCAAAAGTACACTTTAAGGAATCTAAAATGAATGTGAAATATAAGAGATTCCAGCTAAATACTGTTTTTTTTATATACAAAGAATAGACAGTAATTCGCTGTAATAGGAAATTACTAGTTTCATGTCAAAACCCTAGAAGAGTTAATCTCAATTACTGGATTTGTCAAACATGACAAGCTTCAATGACTATGTGGCACAAATGGTACACTGTTTGACTATTAAAGCAATTGGAGCGTTGATGTTTATCTAAACTGCTAGAGAATTACAGTAATAGGGCTGAGCAACGCAAAAAGCTGCAAAGCATGAAATGATATTTTTCAGCAGAAAAAGGAAAAATCTATTCTTCATTTCCCATCCATCACCAGTGAAAAAGATTACATACATTGATGTTACTATTCATATTGATAAAAGCAAACTGTGCTTTATATTGAGGTAAAGGCATTGTCCCTAGGAAATTCAATGTATATTTAATATATGATATATGGTGACTTTAAAATTAAGGGTTTATCCACTTTTTTTCTTCAAATAAATGTGAAGACATTAGCACTTAAATAAGGTTTTCATCGCTGTCTGTGTCCCCTTGAGGAAATTTTTCTCACTTCCTTTTACAGAATCTTTATGAGGTCAGGGAGGGAGAATAATTCTCAATCAGACCATTTATTTTCATCACTGAAAATCAGGCTTGGTGATTGGGGTACAAGGTTTTTGGCACTAAAACATAAAAAACGTAGGGTTATTCTGGAACTTGTAAATGAACATTTTGAGTGTCCATGCAGCAGTATAAAATGGGGATAAACAATAACAGTGAAGTGCTGGCCACCCCTCGGCCAATCAATACAACTATGGCAAAATAAAAACAGTGAGGGTTTCCAGGCCCGCAGCAAATCCATAACAAAGAAATTTATAAAATTTAGCTTTTAATTATAAACCTAAAATGGTCAACAGGTCTGACAAACATCATAAAAGTCCACTTGTTACTTAACCACTTGAGGACCTAGGGCTTTCTACCCCTTAAGGACCGGCCACTTTTTTTCCATTCAGACCACTGCAGCTTTCACGGTTTATTGCTCGCTCATACAACCTACCACCTAAATGAATTTTGGCTCCTTTTCTTGTCACTAATAAAGCTTTCTTTTGGTGCTATTTGATTGCTCCTGCGATTTTTACTTTTTATTATATTCATCAAAAAAGACATGAATTTTGGCAAAAAAATGATTTTTTTTAACTTTCTGTGCTGACATTTTTCAAATAAAGTAAAATTTCTGTATACATGCAGCGCGAAAAATGTGGACAAACATGTTTTTGATTAAAAAAAACCCATTCAGTGTATATTTATTGGTTTGGGTAAAAGTTATAGCGTTTACAAACTATGGTGCAAAAAGCGAATTTTCCCATTTTCAAGCATCTCTGACTTTTCTGACCCCCTGTCATGTTTCATGAGGGGCTAGAATTCCAGGATAGTATAAATACCCCCCAAATGCCCCCATTTTGGAAAGAAGACATCCCAAAGTATTCACTGAGAGGCATAGTGAGTTCATAGAAGATATTATTTTTTGTCACAAGTAAGCGGAAAATGACACTTTGTGAGAAAAAAAAAAAAAAAAAGGTTCCATTTCTTCTAACTTGCGACAAAAAAAAATGAAATCTGCCACGGACTCACCATGCCCCTCTCTGAATACCTTGAAGGGTCTACTTTCCAAAATGGGGTCATTTGTGGGGTGTGTTTACTGTCCTGACATTTTGGGGGGTGCTAAATTGTAAGCACCCCTGTAAAGCCTAAAGGTGCTCATTGGACTTTGGACCCCTTAGCGCAGTTAGGCTGCAAAAAAGTGCCACACATGTGGTATTGCCGTACTCAGGAGAAGTAGTATAATGTGTTTTGGGGTGTATTTTTACACATACCCATGCTGGGTGGGAGAAATACCTCTGTAAATGGACAATTGTGTGTAAAAAAATCAAAAGATTGTCATTTACAGAGGTATTTCTCCCACCCAGCATGGGTATGTGTAAAAATACACCCCAAAACACATTATACTACTTCTCCCGAGTACGGCGATACCACATGTGTGGCACTTTTTTGCACCCTAACTGCACTAAGGGGCTCAAAGTCCAATGAGTACCTTTAGGATTTTACAGGTCATTTTTGTTTCAAGACTACTCCTCGCGGTTTAGGGCCCCTAAAATGCCAGGGCAGTATAGGAACCCCACTAATGACCCCATTTTAGAAAGAAGACACCCCAAGGTATTCCGTTAGGAGTATGGTGAGTTCATAGAAGTTTTTATTTCTTTGTCACAAGTTAGCGGAAATTGATTTTAATAGTTTTTTTTCACAAAGTGTCATTTTCCGCTAACTTGTGACAAAAAATAAAATCTTCTATGAACTCACCATACTCCGTACGGAATACCTTTGGGTGTCTTCTTTCTAGAATGGGGTCATTTGTGGGGTTCCTATACTGCCCTGGCATTTTAGGGGCCCTAAACCGTGAGGAGTAGTCTTGAAACCAAATGTCGCAAAATGACCTGTGAAATCCTAAAGGTACTCATTGGACTTTGGGCCCCTTAGCGTACTTAGGGTGTAAAAAAGTGCCACACATGTGGTACCGCCATACTCAGGACAAGTAGTATAATGCGTTTTGGGGTGTATTTTTACACATACCCATGCTAAGTGGGAGAAATATCTCTGTAAATGACAATTGTTTGATTTTTTTACACACAATTGTCCATTTACATAGAAATTTCTCCCACCCAGCATGGGTATGTGTAAAAATACACCCCAAAACACATTATACTACTTTTCCTGAGTACGGCGGTACCACATGTGTGACACTTTTTTGCAGCCTAGGTGCGCTAAGGGGCCCAACGTCCTATTCACAGATCATTTTGAAGCATTTGTTTTCTAGACTACTCCTCGCGGTTTAGGGCCCCTAAAATGCCAGGGCAGTATAGGAACCCCACAAGTGACCCCATTTTAGAAAGAAGACACCCCAAGATATTCCGTTAGGTGTATGGCGAGTTCATAGAAGATTTTATTTTTTGTCACAAGTTAGTGAAAAATGACACTTTGTGAAAAAAAAACAATAAAAATTAATTTCCGCTAACTTTTGACAAAAAATAAAATCTTCTATGAACTCGTCATACACCTAACAGAATACCTTGGGGTGTCTTTTTTTCTAAAATGGGGTCACTTGTGGGGTTCCTATACCGCCCTGGCATTTTACAGGCCCAAAACCGTGAGTAGTCTGGAAACCAAATGTCTCAAAATGACTGTTCAGGGGTATAAGCATCTGCAAATTTTGATGACAGGTGGTCTATGAGGGGGCGAATTTTGTGGAACCGGTCATAAGCAAGGTGGCCTTTTAGATGACAGGTTGTATTGGGCCTGATCTGATGGATAGGAGTGCTAGGGGGGTGACAGGAGGTGATTGATGGGTGTCTCAGGGGGTGGTTAGAGGGGAAAATAGATGCAATCAATGCACTGGGGAGGTGATCGGAAGGGGGGTCTGAGGGGGATCTGAGGGTTTGGCCGAGTGATCAGGAGCCCACACGGGGCAAATTGGGGCCTGATCTGATGGGTAGGTGTGCTAGGGGGTGACAGGAGGTGATTGATGGGTGTCTTAAGGTGTGATTAGAGGGGGGAATAGATGCAAGCAATGCACTGGCGAGGTGATCAGGGCTGGGGTCTGAGGGCATTCTGAGGGTGTGGGCGGGTGATTGAGTGCCCTAGGGGCAGATAGGGGTCTAATCTGATAGGTAGCAGTGACAGGGGGTGATTGATGGGTAATTAGTGGGTGTTTAGGGTAGAGAATAGATGGAAACACTGCGCTTGGGTGGTGATCTGATGTCGGATCTGCGGGCGATCTATTGGTGTGGGTGGGTGATCAGTTTGCCCGCAAGGGGCAGGTTAGGGGCGGATTGATGGGTGGCAGTGACAGCGGGTGATTGATGGGTGGCAGTGACAGGGGGTGATTGATGGGTGGCAGTGACAGGGGGTGATTGATGGGTGATAGGTGATTGGCAGGTGATTGACAGGTGATCAGTGGGTTATTACAGGGAAGGACAGATGTAAATATTGCACTGGCGAATTGATAAGGGGGGGTCTGAGGGCAATCTGAGCGTGTAGGCGGGTGATTGGGTGCCCGCAAGGGGCAGATTAGGGTCTGATCTGATGGGTAACAGTGACAGGTGGTGATAGGGGGTGATTGATGGGTAATTAGTGGGTGTTTAGAGGAGAGAATAGATGTAAACGCTGCGCTTCGGTGGTGATCTGATGTCGGATCTGCGGGCGATCTATTGGTGTGGGTGGGTGATCAGATTGCCCGCAAGGGGCAGGTTAGGGGCTGATTGTTGGGTGGCAGTGACAGGGGGTGATTGATGGGTGATAGGTGATTGGCAGGTGATTGACAGGTGATCAGTGGGTTATTACAGGGAAGGACAGATGTAATTAATGCACTGGCGAATTGATAAGGGGGGGGGGGGGTCTGAGGGCAATCTGAGCGTGTGGGCGGGTGATTGGGTGCCCGCAAGGGGCAGATTAGGGTCTGATCTGATAGGTAACAGTGACAGGTGGTGATAGGGGGTGATTGATGGGTGATTGATGGGTAATTAGTGGGTGTTTAGAGAAGATAACAGATGTAAACGATACATTTGGGAGGTAATCTGACGGCGGGTTTGCGGGCGATCTAATGGTGTGGGTGGGTGATCAGATTGCCCGCAAGGGGCAGGTTAGGGGCTGATTGATGGGTGGCAGTGACAGGGGGTGACAGGGGGTGATTGATGGGTGATAGGTGATTGACAGGTGATTGACAGGTGATCAGTGGGTTATTACAGGGAAGAACAGATGTAATTAATGCACTGGTGAATTGATAAGGGGGGGTCAGAGGGCAATCTGAGCGTGTGGGCGGGTGATTGGGTGCCCGCAAGGGGCAGATTATGGTCTGATCTGATAGGTAAAAGTGACAGGTGGTGATAGGGGGTGATTGATGGGTGATTGATGGGTAATTAGTGGGTGTTTAGAGGAGAGAATAGATGTAAACAATGGATTTGGGAGGTGATCTGATGTCGGATCTGTGGGCGATCTATTGGTGTGGGGGGGTGATCAGATTGCCCGCAAGGGGCAGGTTAGGGGCTGATTGATGGGTGGCAGTGACAGGGGGTGATTGACGGGTGATTGACGGGTGATTGACAGGTGATTGACAGGTGATTGACAGGTGATCAGGGGGATAGATGCATACAGTAAACAGGGGGGGGGGGGTCTGGGGAGAATCTGAGGGGTGGGGGGTGATCAGGAGGGGGCAGGGAGCAGGGGGGGGATAAAAAAAAAATAGCGTTGACAGATAGTGACAGGGAGTGATTGATGGGTGATTAGGGGGGTGATTGGGTGCAAACAGGGGTCTGGGGGGTGGGCAGGGGGGGGTCTGATGGGTGCTGTGGGCAGGGGGGGAGAAATCAGTGTGCTTGGGTGCAGACTAGGGTGGCTGCAGCCTGCCCTGGTGGTCCCTCGGACACTGGGACCACCAGGGCAGGAGGCAGCCTGTATAATACACTTTGTAAACATTACAAAGTGTATTATACACTTTGTATGCGGCGATCGAGGGGTTAACATCCCGCCGGCGCTTCCGTATAGCCGGCGGGATGTTGCGGCGGGCGAGCGGTGACAGGCGCCGGCGGAGGATCGCGTCACGGATGACGCGATCGCTCCGCCCATGCCCTTAGAAGGACCGCCGCCTCTGTGGGTGAGCCGGTCCTTCAGGGCTCCACTTCCCGGCCGCCTCTGTGCGTTAGGCGGTCGGGAAGTGGTTAATCACATGGACCTTGTTGTCTTCCCACAGTAGGAAGATGGATTGAGGAATGCTTGTTTGTTGGGTTGCGTTGCTGTGGGTTCCCCAATCTATCTTCTGGTAAGTATGCAGCTTAAAGGAAACCGAGGTGACAGGTGACATAATGAGATAGGCATGTGTATGTACAGTGTCAAGCACACAAATAACTATGCTGGGTTCCTTTTTTTCTTTCTCTGCCTGAAATAGTTAAAAATCAGGTATGCAAGGGACAATTTCTGTCCAGGTCGGAACTGGGTTGGACTATAACGTAACCCTCACTGATAAAGAATTGCAGCCATATAACACTTTCCTGGCAGTAAATGGCTTCTGAGTGTAGGAAAGAGATAAAAAGGGCCAATAGTTCACAGATTTTATCTCTGGCATACTTCAATAAATGCGTCATTGAGAAGAGGCATGAAACATTAAAAACTTAAAAAGTAGATTTGAATATAAAACTGTGGGATAACTTAAAAAGTCATTTTTAGAAGGAGGATAGATACAATTGTTTATCTCATTAGCTAATTTTCACCTCAGATGTCCTTTAAGGGCTGGGGCCCACTAGAAATTGTTAAAGAGACTCCGTAACAAAAATTGCATCCTGTTTTTTATCATCCTACATGTTCCAAAAGCTATTCTAATGTGTTCTGGCTAACTGCAGCACTTTCTACTATGACAGTCTCTGTAATAAATCAATGTATCTTTCCCCTGTCAGACTTGTCGGCCTGTGTCTGGAAGGCTGCCAAGTTCTTCAGTGTTGTGGTTCTGCTATGAACTCACCCTTTCTGGCCCCTCTATGCACACTGCCTGTGTGTTATTTAGATAAGAGAGAAGAGAGAAGCTTCTCTAATCAGCTGGATAAATCGTCCTCTGAGCTGGCTGGGCTTTCACATACTGAGGAATTACAAACAAGGGCAAAGCTGTTTGCAGGAAGAAAAGAGCAGCCTGAAACTTCAGTGCATGGGGGAAAGAAACACACAAATGATCTCTTGAGATTCAAAAGGAATGCTGTATACAGCCTGCTTATGTATGGATGTATTTTCTATGTGTGGACATACTGTACATCAACCTACTTCCTGTTTTGGTGGCCATTTTGTTTGTTTACAAACAAACTTTTTAAAACTGTTTTTAACCACTTTTAATGCGGCGAGGAGCGCGCGAAATTGTGACAGAGGGTAATAGGAGATGTCCCCTAACGCACTGGTATGTTTACTTTTGAGCGATTTTAACAATACAGATTCTCTTTAAGTGAAATTGCTATCACTAAGCACTTTTTGTAGCGATTTCACCAGGGTTTTCCAAATCGATTTCTGGTGATTTTAACCACTTCCGGATTCCGGGTGGTTTGGCTGATCTGTGCTGCGGGGGCTCTTCAGCCCGCAGCACAGATCAGAAATCAGGCAGGGCGATCAGACCTCCCCCCTTTTTTCCCCACTAGGGGGATGTCCTGCTGGGGGGGTCTGATCGCCGCCGCGCTGCTGTGCCTAGCGGGGGGGGGGGCTCCTCAAAGCCCCCCTCCGCAGCACTAGTCCTCCCTCTGCCTCCTTCCCTCCCTCTCCCGTCCCCTGTGTGCGCCGCAGGACGGAAAGCCGTCCTGCGCCGGATAGGATAGGCTTCAGCCTATCAGATGCCGGCGATCCCCGGCCAATCAGAGGCCGGGGATCGCCGATCTCCTCTACGGCGCTGCTGCTGCGCAGCGCCGTATATATGTAAACACCGGGGAAGATCTTCCCCGCGTGTTTACATTTACCCTGCGAGCTGCGATCGGCGGCTCGCAGGGTGTTCACGGAGACACCCTCCGTGAACTGACATGGAACGGCCGCTCATACGAGCGGCCGTTTCCATGCTATCCACTTCAGGATTCAGGGGCGTAGTTAACCACCCTGGCGTTCTGATTAAATCGCCAGGGTGGCTGCGGGAGGGTTTTCTTTAAATAAAAAAAAAACTATTTCATGCAGCCAACTGAAAGTTGGCTGCATGAAAGCCCACTAGAGGGCGCTCCGGAGGCGATCTTCCGATCGCCTCCGGCGGCAAGGAATAACACGGAAGGCCGCAATGAGCGGCCCTCCGTGTTTCGCTTCCCTCGTCGCCATGGCGACGAGCGGAGTGACGTCATGGACGTCAGCCGACGTCCTGACGTCTGCCGCCTCCGATCCAGCCCTTAGCGCTGGCCGGAACTGTTTGTTCCGGCTACGCTGGGCTCGGGCGGCTGGGGGGACCCTCTTTCGCCGCTGCACGCGGCGGATCGCCGCGCTGCAGCGGCGATCAGGCAGCACACGCGGCTGGCAAAGTGCCGGCTGCGTGTGCTGCTTTTTATTTCATTGAAATCGGCCCAGCAGGGCCTGAGCGGCAGCCTCTGGCGGTGTTGGACGAGCTGAGCTCGTCCAGACCGCTCAGCAGGTTAAGCGTACGCAGAATCCTGAAGTGGTTAAAGCACTTTTGAATTGAATGCTAGGGATTTTTGTTTTTTTTTCTAGGTAGTAAAATTACTACAAAATTGTTTTGCATGAGTTATTGAAAATCGATTTTGCAGTGATCCTATACTTTGTATTAGAGCGCAATCACTCCAGAAATTCTGCAGCACCCGCAATTGCAATTTGGGGAAATTGCAGTCGCTCCTATGGAATAACCTCCATTGACTTGCATTAGCCTTGCACTTTTTTGGTATTGCTGGTGAAACCAATGCATGGCTGAAACATCTCCTGTGGGCCTTAGCTCTAAGTGTTTTTTAGATAGTTTATTGACATGAGTGTGCAGGTATTGAGGTTGCATGAGCTCTTGTTTAGAAGTAGCCCTGGAGAAAGAATTGTCTTTGTCTTTGTTCGATACTGTTACGATATAAACACTTCTAAATTGTCAGTTAATTATATTTGAGTTTGTAAACTAAAGATAAGACCATTTTGTATTATGGCATATCTGTCATACTGAGAGCTGTTGTACAGTATATCTGCTTTGGTTGTCAGAAAGTTCACAAGTGTCTCACAAGCTCTTTCACCTTTAAAATAAGCAAAATATTATGAAAAATACTGTATACAGCATCAAAGCTGTGCCATTTTAGCAAAAAAAAAAAAAAAAACATAAAACCGTATCACCACACACCTTACAATTGGATTGACAGTGGTTACCCAAATCTTTTTATTTACCATTTTACAATATGACTAATGTCTGTGTAATATTTAATTACATGAATAGGATGTATTGTATAGATTGTTGAATTAGTCCCTCACGCTGTACAGATGTAGAAAGTTTGCACAGACTATGTGCTGTGGGGCCTGCAGACAAACGGCAAGCTTTTCTTAGACATAAGAGGCCAAATGCAATTCAATTTTTTTCTCCTAGGTGATATTTTCACACCTTAGCAATAAAATGCCTTTTAAGCCACCAGCAAGCAAGAAAATACTCAGAATAATTGTGCCAGTACTTATTCAACTTCTTTTCAGTAGTTTTTCAATTACAGAATGCTATAAAGATGTTTTATACAGAAGACAAAATATTATCTCCAAAGGGAAAACTTAAAGTGTACCAGAGATCATGAAATACAAAGAATTGATACTTACTGTACCTGGGGCTTCCTCCAGCCCCATAAACTCGTGAGGTCTGCCATTCAGCGTCAATCAGCCCCGGTGACTGGCTTCATCGGGTCCAGTCTTGGTCTTCTGCGCATGTGCGGATCTCCCGTGCATGTGTAGAAGACCCAGACTGACACGACTGAAGCAATTACTGGGGCGGATCGTGGCTAAATGGCAGACCGCAGGAGGATGGCGAGAGACTCACATGTGTTTATGGGACTGGAGGAAGCCCCGGGTAAGTATTGATTCTTTGCATGTCATGATCTCTGGTTTACTTTAAGACAAAAAATGAATTGTATATGGCCCAATAAGCCAAAAGGGTGTCTATGAAGGTCAGAAGGAAAATGCAATGCAAGCGCAAGTTTGAGTCAGATATGCTGACATCAAACCAACAATTCGGGTAATACTTTTATTGACTAATTGTATATGGTTAGACCCATATAATACCTAAAGAAGAAACTTAACATTTTGAAGGCTTGCAATAAATCATGTACAGTTAGTCCATAAAGGTATTACCCAAATCAACGTTTGTTGGTTTGATGTCAGCATATAGACTGTACTGTCTGATATTCAGACTACATGTGCTGCACTGCGCTATTGCACTGCTGCATGTCTTTTTTGCAAAGCGCAGCACTAACCCTTTCACTGTAGTGAATGGAATCAGCAGCATAACGCACGGCAGCGCAAAGAAGTGTGAACAAGGCCTAACACGGACCATACTTCATTTGATTAGCGTTGGTAAAGAGGTGTGTAGCCTCTGAGACCAAGTCCCACTTCCAGCATATGACTGACAAACATGATGTTGACCATAATCCCAGATATATAAATGCATTATGTATGCAGTAGTAGTGATTATCAATGCAAAGGAAAAATAAAAGATAAAGCCCAAATCGAAGCAAGAGTAGAAAATAATAAATAACTATAAAAATACATCTTGAAAATAATTACTTACTAGTGAAAATCAAGGGCTTTAGTTAACTCTACCTTTAAGAAGAATTATCATGTCATAACTATACCATATAATTTGGCATTTCTCTTTAATAGCCTGCCTTTCCACAAGGTCAAATGACTCACAGATACTGAGACACCAGCTTTAAATGAAGAATACATTCAGAGATCTATATATACCATATTTTTATGTAATGAATAAAGAGACAGCTGAAGCAACTTAAAGCAAATCTGTGTCAAAATCATGCTTAATAACATAAACACATGTACAGATGTTATGAGTGTTTTGCAGGATCACTTCTATTTTCTAGTGTTCTCAAGCAATTAGTGTGTTTGCTAAGAGGTGATGCCCAATGATTAAACACTAAAGTCACTTATGTAGACACGTGCAAATAAAAATGCAGCTGTTGGCCAAAGCAATCACTCGGGTTTCACATATTATGTTGGAGCAATTAGTATGTGGCCAAAGAGATGACTGACATTATTCTTACTGTGCACTGTACTGAAATAAGAACCTTATGATGGTTTCTTTCTAGTGCCACTGTTCAGCTTAAGAAGAATCTAAGACAGACGTCAGATAGACATATTGATAATGTCATGAGGTCAGTAATGCAGTTAGAAAATACGCCCTACTTTACTACTACTGCAGTGGGTTTTATTGCAATTCACATTTCTGACTCAATCAATAGACAACAATGATTATATCTACAGTCTGCTCGCTCCATTAACTCATCTGCTAACAAGCTTACACAAGTTCACATTTACCAGAACAGCCATTATATGTTTCAGTAGTGAGCATCAGTTAAATTTATGTAATAACATTTCAGAGAAAATATGGACACTGGGAAAATATAATGATGCATGAATCAATGGCATTTGGCTTCCATTATTATAGGAAATGTAATTCCTGCAACTGTAGACATTGATGTATGGGAATAGATAACCTGAATGAAGTGACTTTTGCCTAAGAAAGATCTGTACATACAAATGTGAAACAATACATGTATTAGAATCAGGAGTTTCTTGCTCACAGCTACCCACACTGTTGTTGCAACAACATGTAATTTTGTACAGGCTGAGCAGAAGGGTCCCATAATAATAGCCCTAGGCATTGGTGAGGCTGCTGCCAGCTCTGACAATGCACGTAGCACTGGAAGGATAAATATTGGAGCATATATTAACCTGCCCTACTCTACCTTGTGTGGCATGTCCCCACTTGAACAAGAGACAGAGTAGCATCTACCTGACTTTGTTTACACCCAAGCTTAATGCGCAAGGTATAGCTGTAAGGCTATGGTACCACCAGTACTCACTAAGCAATGATACAGGCAAGTAACATAGTCATACAGTTCTAAGTCATACACAGATATCAGATGACTGTCAATCACAGTCACATCCTATGTCATAGTCAGCAAGCCAAAGGTCATACACATAAGAACAGGCAGATACTAGGGATGAGGCAGGAGAATGGTCAGGCAGGCAAGAGTAGTCCAGGCAGCAGACAATAGGATAGTCAAAAGACAGGCAAAGGTTCAGGCAAGGTTTCAGACAAGTAGCAGAAAGCTAAAGAAAGGAAGCTAAAGAAAGGAAATCCCAGCGGCTAGCTCTAGCGTCTTAACGGAAAAACAGGCAATGGGCTACTGCCTCCAGCGTTAGATACTCGAGGCCTCCAATCAGGAGGCCTCAGTGCAGTAGCCGGACGATGAATACTACACCCAGCTGCAGTGAGTGACTGAGTCAGAATAGTCAGTCACTTTCTGGCTTGCAGATACAGTAGCTTCTGGGAGCGTACGATTAACGTCCCCATTGCCAGGCAACCATGGAAATCCAACCACATTTGCCCATGGGAGAGATGCCGCTCGCCTGCTGTGAGACGCTCGTTCATCTTCACTGGTTCCTTGGAGCAGCCTGACTTGCCACTGGAACCAGGGTGAGGTGAGATCGTGACAAGCATTTGGTATAGTAAGGAAAACATATATTGAAGTATATTTTCTTTAAACACAATGGGGTTGTTTCACAAACCCCCAGTAAAATTGCCATGTACTAACAGAGCACGTCAATTTTATGTCATCAATGAAATGCTCAAAGCGCATTATATGACCAACATGCACACTGTATACAACCCGAGTTAGGCTAGTTGTGTGGACAGCATAAATACAGGTAAAATTGCTGTGCACTTTTTAACCCCAATATGTCTGTAATAAAAACCGAACGAGCTGCTTAACAGAAGGTCAAGCAGTATGTCTGTTCAGCAATTGTTCCTAAGTCATCACCTAAATGATTAAGAATGATTGTTTGGGATGGTAGTGCACAAGTAGCGGAATAGGCAGAAAGAAAGATCTTTTGTATCTTGATGTACAGTTTTATTTGACTCGATAAGGCAGAAAAATGCTAATAAGGTTTGTTCAGTGCAGCAACTGGAAATCTGTAACCTCTTTTGCCTGGGTGAAAGTAGTTTGTTTTAAGGAGAGTAGGAGACTGAAAGAAATGCTCTTTTGTATTTAATTAAGGTTTAATTGAAAACAAACTAACCTTTTTATGAGAATTATTTGCTCATAATCATTGCTTCGGTTTGTAGTAGCATTACATGGTTTTCATTGATGTTAGTCATTTGTGATGTATATTCTACACTGAACTTATAATTTTTATGATGTACCGTGATAGTCAGGCTTTTTGTTCTGGGGACTCATTGCATACAAAGGAGACAGTTCTTATTAAGTTTATCCCTTTTGTAACACCATGTTCATTTCTACAGCCAAAGACAGAGGTTTATTAAGTGTTCATTTGCATGAAAGGTCAGCCCATCCTAGCAGTGCTGACAAGTCATGTTATGTCTGAGAACAGAACAGCATTTATAGGCAATCCACACGCACTACAAAGGTTCCTTGTTTTCTTGTTATTTTCCTATGTAAATATCAGACATGGGACAATCTAATCCTCTGTTTCCCACAGATTATTTTTCAGCACTTACAAGCTATGAAATGATTCCTGTGTGTTCAAAAAGAAATAGACTTGTGAAGTAACACTTATTTATAGAAGGATATAACCCAGTTTGGGAGGCATTAAATTGTTTATAATTCATTTACAACGTACCCAAAGAAAAATAATGACTGTGTACTATGAAATTATGATTGTGTTTGAGCATATGACAATAATCACATGTATGGCATATATAGATTTAATCACAGGTAATTATTTAAAAAGGTAGCTATAATAAAAACGTTAATTTAATTGCAGACTATGAAACATGAACCGCTGTTACATACCACACACTTTACTCTCACCTCCTATGTATAGCAAAATGATATTTTATGCGGTTTCCAGCATTTTATCAATTATATCAATTATAATTAAAGTTTCCATTTGAAGGCTCTTTCATGCTTGGCCAAATTGACGCAATTACATGGTTTTTTTTTTGTTTTTTTGCTGCACATCACAACAAATAGTGATGCAGAAAAGTGAAGCTCTGAATTTGTTGTCACAGGACTGCTCAAAGTCTGGTCTCTGGATGTCACCACTTGGGTGCAAGCAGTGACACGTCATTTCATGATAGCAACCCACTGCAGCTTTCATTTCTGTGGAGAGAACATAGCAGATACATAAATGTCTAGGTTGAAAAAAGATATGTGTCCATGAAGTTCAACCTCTTGAGAATCACTGCATATTAATCTAGAAGACAAACCACAAGAGTTAAATACCATTTCCCTAACTGGATGAAGGGGTTTAGTGATTTGAGAAAATAGAGAAAAGCTTATGTTAGCAGCCCTGATGAGTTCCATAGGATGAAATCCATAGGGTGGAGCTTAGAAGGCAGGCCCTGGCTAAACCTTGATGGAAACAGACATTTAGATGTGCGGACTGTTGATTTGGGGAAAATAATATGCTTGGTTGAGTTTTTAACTCCTTTTAATTGTTCATTTAATAAAGGTTTTACACTATGTGAGTTCACCTCTGGTATGAAGGTATTACTGTGTAGGAAAGAAGGGAGCAAGTAGGAAATGGTCACCAGACAGATATAAATACTGCAGTGTCTGCTGGTCGGTGATAGGGCAGATTATAGATCCAGTAAGCCAGGGGTCAGGAACCTTTTTGGCTGAGAGAGCCATAAATGCCACATATTTTAGAATGTAATTCCGTGAGAGCCATACAACGTTTCAAACTGGGACAGTGCGCATGCGCAGCAGAGAGCTCACGTCTCTGTTGCCATGGTGATGTGTATACAGTTGATCCGCCGGGCAGCGGAAGTGTCAGACACGTCTTCAGCTTCTCTTGGGTTTCAGCAACATCAGCAATTTCCCTGAGGGCCAGACAGGAGGAATACAGACTAACAACTTGTACAATTAGCTAGCTGATTTGGGGGTTGATTCACTTTGTAGGACAAGATCCCCGCACTTTGGCCCAACATGCTGCCTGTCAAGTGACAGGCAGCCTATTAGGCTGATCAAAATGCGGGGATCTCGTTCTACAAAGTCACTGGACCTGACAGGGTCCAGAGTGGGACAATTGAAGCAGCTGTTTGTTTTGGGGTAGCGTGAGTAAGTTAGTAGTGCATGCTACCGCAGTAGCGTGCCTACTTTGAAAATTTTATTTGCGCTGCCACACTAAGCTGCACTGCTTGATCAGTGTAGCTTAGTGAATCAACCCCTACTGATTTGTATGTGAGACAAATGTAGCCAGCAAAAGAGCCACATCTGGCTCCAGGGCCAAGGTTCTCTACCCCTGCAGTAAGCATAAGAGACTTATGTTGGTAGCCCTGCGTGTAAAGGTGGAAGAATTCAATTGATAACCATGGGCATAGTAGTCAGCAGTTGAATTATGGTTTATGTTCCTGCAGCCTTGCTAGTGGAGGCATACACTACTTGTGAGCTTTTTGTGTACCTCTAAAGAGCAACAAAAAGGGTAAGAATTGAAAGCTGTATTGCACTATCATGGTACCTTTTACTTGGTACCAAATACCCCCAATGAAAGCTTAGTTTGTCTTGAAAAAAACGATATATAGATCATTTAAGTGGCACAAGTACAGATTAAGTTATTGCTGATTAAAAAGGGACACCGCTAAAGTGTCAAAACTACTCTGGTCCATTAGGAGAAAACAAGGTCTGGATGCAAAGTGGTTAAAGGAATCATCAGGCAAAAAAAAAATTAGCTTGACTTACCTGGGGCTTCTACCAGCCCCATGCAGCCAGCCTGTGCCCTCGTAGTCACTCACTGCTGCTCCAGTCCCCTGCCGCCAGCTAGTTTCGTTTTTGCCGATCTCGGGGTCAGCGGGCCGCATTGTAGGCACAGGATGGCTGCACGGGGCTGGTAGAAGCCCCAGGTAAGTGAAACTTTTTTTTTTGTCTGAGGATTCCTTTAAGTTCTAATATTGCAACACAAAAATTGATTGGACCCTGGTTATAGTAAATAGTCATTAATAATACTTAGAAACATTTGTCATTTAATTTTAGCTTCTTTACTGTGTAGTTTGCCATACCACTCTAGACACAAGACTTCCCTGAGCTGTTTAATCTTATTTTTCTATAACTCCTAGTTTAAGCTTTCTCCCCTTGCTCAAAACTCTGTTAAATAGTAGGTCAAATGTTACCATATCGTGATCTCTATTCTTCAAGTGCTTCTGAATTTGCAAATTGAATATCACAGCACTACAGATTTCTCCATGGTTTTGGATATCGGTAGGTAATCACATGACAGCAAATTCAAAGTCTCACAAAAGTCAGGTATTGCATTGAAAATGGTCACAAAATTATTCAGTAAAATAGCACTGGGGATAGCAGGAAACATATTTTTTATACTCTAGTCAATAAAAGAAAGGTATTAACTATACTTGATCAAATTTTATAAGAGTCGTTATTTCCTAATCACATTACAAAATGTATCTATATTATAATACAAGTAATTATGTAGGATATAGATTATACATTTCATGATAAAACAGAATATTATTTCATAAAACAGTCATGATATTATAAAAAAATTACATCTACAGGTTTTGATTAATTTACATAAATATAATATGTGAATTTGAGGCCCAGTGCACACCGAGCGCATCCACCGGCCGCATCCGCCTGAAAATGCACTTGGCTAATGTAATTCAATGGGCTGGTGCACACCGGCGGTTTGAGGTTTTTAGCAAACCGCAAACGTGCCTCCTGCTGCACGTTTGCGGTTTGCAAAAAACCTCAAACCGCCGGTGTGCACCAGCCCATTTAAATACAATAGCCACGCGGATTAACAAGCGGATGCGGCCGGCGGATCGCATCCAAATCCGCTCAGTGTGCACTGCGCCTTTATCTCGTACTCCACACCCAAAACCGCTAGCGTTTTGTGGATCTGCTAGCGGTTTTGGTGTGCACTGGGCCTAAATGTGCATTATAAATGTGATTATTTTTTTCAATAGTCCTGATGAGTTTATTTCATTTTTTTAAATCTTTGATGTAGGATGGTATATGCTGCTTTAACTATCTTGACAATGTATAGTGCTCTGAGCTTGAGTAAGCATATGCCTGATTAATGTTTTGCAGATAATCAAATAAGGGGTTATTAACTTATATGGCCATATTAAATAGTTTGTGACCTTTCAGCCAGATAACCTTGACCTTTCTGCTGCTCCACCCGACATGTTCTGGAGATCTCTATTCAGCATAGGAATGAAGGCAATCAAAAGATACAGAACCTAGTTCATTAAGGTTTTCCAATATTCCACATGTGAGCACTGGAGCAAACAGCAAACATAGCCTGTATTTATGAAACACTGCATACATTTGGTGACAAACATTAACAACCCACGCCTGGGTTATAATCAATCACAGTGAAAGGTGTTGAAAGATTAGTTAATTAGCTGTTGTACAAGTGCAGTGATGTCCAACCAAACCACCCAAAGACTTAAGATAAATACAGATTCTCCTCATTTTCCAGTGAAAAAACACATCTACACATAAACATAAGTCTAATGCTGGATACACACGGTGCGTTCCCACACTTGATGCGCCGCTCGATCCCCGTTGATTCGCGTGGACTCGATGATTTCCGTCATGTCCGATTCGCGTTTCGATGGATCGTTCAGTCGATTTGGCATACTTTACATGTGAATCGACCTAACAATCATCGAAATGCCCTCGGAAATGCTCGGAAAATTATCGAGCGGCTGGAAATCGAGCGGCGCATCGAGGGCGGGAACGCAACGTGTGTATCCAGCATTACTGACACATACCTTTAGAAAGTGATTTAATTGGTTAAGAAGCAGTCAACTATACTCATCTCGGTAAACTCTTTTTGAACTTTGCTGTCCTTATTCTTCCCAGGACAGCTTTCTTAAAAAAGGCATTACATAATGTAGGTAATCAGAGTTTATGGAATATCCTTAAAGGCTACAGAAGAAGCCACATTACCAATGACAGGGTAGGGTATTCCCATCACAGCCTCTCAGTTCTTTATTCAGAATAGTGAACTGGTAAGGAGACCTGAAAACTACTTTACCAGATCACATGACAAGCTTTACAAATATTAACTTATTACAAGAAGCTTTCTGCTTTAGTGAGTCAGTTCTGCTTCAAGTGAGTTACCACATACAGTAATGTGTAAAAAAAAGTCACAGAAATCTCATAGCCCTTTCAAAGATACAGTATATGACTTGTGCTCTACTGGCATTTGAACTCTAAGTTAATCATAACATTTCTTCTTGTTAGGTTACACATTTTTTGGCTCAGCATTACTTGTATTATATTTTTTTAATTAAACAAAACCTTCACTTATGGCAGACTTCAAAATAAATGTGACATTATCTACATCTTTAGGTAATAGTAGGCATACAGCATGCAATTCATAGTTCAGATAAACAATTGATAAATTCCTGATATACATTGATAACCTGGTATACCATTTCGTATTAGTAGATTTTGTTTAATATTGTTTGGCCACAGCCGCTAAGTAACTTCACAGTGATTTAGCTGATGCAGTACAAAGCTGTACGAATATCCACTGCATACTGCTTCTGCTCCCTGATGATCCTTTAAGAGTAATGAATAAGCTCATCCTATCAATACTCGATTAATATTTACATTGAAAATATAACTGGATATGTCCTATTTTTCAATATATGTTCATTAGTGCTCTTATGCTCTTATTGAATATAATGTTCCATCTATTAAAAATGTTTAACACGGTATGTCTACCTTTAAAGACATCCTTATCACATCATAGCTGAAGTCCTTTGTCTATTTATGCCTGTAAAAGGGGGAATTCACAGTAACTATAAGATTCCCGTGCTCTGAGGAAGGATAGATTCACAATAGACATAAAAATGGACCATTTTCTGGAATGGAAACAAGTGGATAAATGGACATATGAATGCATTATATGTTATGTATAGGGTCTATTGAGTCATATCTGTTTTCAATATGTCAATTGTCTCTGTTGTGGTAGCAGGATACATAGTCCCGTCTTGCACAACTTTTCTGCATATCCTTTATGATACGTATGCCGATGGACACAATGAGATTCCATAGAAGAGTAATATATCGCTTCTTATTAATGCTTTAAACAGTCTCAAAAAGAAAATAAGGGAGGGGAATGTGATAAGAGACCAAGAGCCAATATAGTGTAGTATCTTAATTAACCACTTAAGGACCGCAGTGTTAAACCCTCCTAGTGACCAGGCCATTTTTTACTAAAAGGGCCACTGCAGCTTTAAAGTGAACCTTAAGCCAGAAAAAAAATGAGTTTTACTCACCTGGGGCTTCTACCAGCCCCCTGAAGCAGTCCTGTGCCCTCGCAGCCACTCACTAATCCTCTGGTCCCCCTCTGCCAGCTAGTTTCGTTTTTGCCGACAGGCCCGTCAGGACTGGCCATGCGTAGCTTTTTCCACATTCCCGAGTGTAATTAGCGCTATTGCGGGCCGCAACGTGTACAAAAATACGCGTTGCTGCATATCTATGCGTGCGTAATGCGGCAGCGCGTATTTTTGTATGTTTGTATGCGCAATAGCGCTAATGACAGTCGGGAATGCGGAAAAAGCTACGCGTGGCCAGTCCTGACGGGCCTGTCGACAAAAACGAAACTAGCTGGCAGAGGGGGACCAGAGGATTAGTGAGTGGCTGCGAGGGCACAGGACTGCTGCAGGGGGCTGGTAGAAGCCCCAGGTGAGTAAAACTCATTTTTTTCTGGCTTAAGTGTCTCTTTAAGGCCTAGCTGCAGGGCTGCACATGTCAGCACACAAGTGATTCCTCCCCCCACCCCTTTTCTCCCCACCAGCAGAGATTTCTGTTGGTGGGATCTGATCACTCCCCAAATGTTTATTTATTTATTTTTTACAAATATTTATCTTCTTTTTTTTAAATAAAATATTTTCTAATTATTTTTCCCTCCCTCCCTCCCTCCCTCCCCCAGTCAGCCTATCACAGGGATTGGCTGTGATAGGCTTCAACCTATCACCGACGATTGCTTCTGTGTCCCCCAGGGGGACAGCCGTGCCACGCGGCTGTCCCCAGTACAGCGCTGACTTAGATTGCAGCACTGTACAGTCCTATTAGATGGCGGTTTTGCCGTATAACAGTCTCCGAGCCGCGATCACTGCTGGGAGACTGAAGCCGCCTTCCAAGTGGAGATGCACGTGCATCGGCGCATGCAATCTCCTGCTAGCCCCATAGAAGGCCATTCATGCCAATCGCCATGGAGCGGTCCTGGGACTGCCATCACGTTCATGCCAATTGGCGTGGAGCGGTCGGCAAGAAGTTAACCACAGGAGGGAGATGTGAACAATTATAGGCACAAAGTCTGCCACAGTAGTGGCTACACAGCAGGCAGATGGGGAACATAAACCCAACCTCACTGAGGTTAAAAAGCTACTCTCTGTACCATAGGCCAAAATTCAGGGAAAAAACCCTCCACTCAAGGTGGTAAAATTCTGACATTTAAGGTTCAGGCGCCAAAATTAAATAAAATAGTTAAAACAATTTAAAAAGAAGTGGTAGATATGAGCTTACCTCCCCTCTGGGAAACACTCAAAATTGAGATAAATAGTTATCTACAATATTAAAAAAACAAACTAATAAATGCAATGCATTTCTCCGGACTAGGTTCCCGCTTCATCAGGAAAATATTGAAAACACAATTTCAGAAAGAGCTGTAAGTAAGCCCAGCACCTCAGTCAGACTTCCATTTGTGCTTATAGTCAGATTATAAAGGAACTGTAATACAGCATCTGAAACGTATTATTACTGTGATCCACCAAAAGGTTTAGATACCACATACTCATTTTACTGATATTTACACTAGAAGTACAGGACGTGTTACACGCATAGTGAAATACTGGTAACATTTTACTGTAAATACTAGTGTGCTTTGTGTAAATCTAACCAGAGCCAACCAGAATACCGTCTACCTGGAGTCGTCATGTCTCCCATGTTTATAAATGGTTCCTTTGGTGATCCAGTT